>NC_091733.1:15343415-15646445 GCF_030179895.1 Drosophila kikkawai | reverse complement strand
CTCGTTGGGCGGCTTGAGCACCAGAGCCCGAAAGATCTTGTCAAGGACACGGGGCAGTAGACTTACCCCACTCATGGCCACACAGTTGGTGGCCGTGATCTGGCACGAGGACATGCTGAGGAAGACGAACAGTGCCGAGATGCAGGAGAGCAGGATCGAGTAGATTAACGGATTGACCGTCTCCAGCTTGAGGCACTCCTCCAACAACCGGAGACCCGCTGGCACCGATGGTCGTTCCGCCACGAGCAGAATCCGACTGAGCACGCCATCCAGCACGCTGACCAGAGCATCCCACTCCAGGTAGACGGGATCCAGGACGCTGCAGGAGACGGTGCCACTTTTAACCTCCGCCTCGGCCTCGGCAACAGCATGGCGCAGGCGCTGCTGCAGCCACTGTTCACAGTAGCCATAGGTGACCAGCGGCTGGACCAGCGTGGCCAGGCGGAAGATCTCCAGGAAATCAGTGCGGCAGCGGAAGAAGTACAGGGCAAACTCCTCCTCGCTGTCGTACTCCAGGCGGATGTACGCCTCCGTGGAAAGGGTGGCGGGTGAGCTGGTTGTGGCAGGATATGGCAGCTTCACAATCCTCGGAGCGATCGTGTGTATGAGCTTGGGAATGTAGTTGAGCGTGGCAAAGTCCTTGGAGCAGGGCTCATGCTTGAGCAGCAGCTGCCAGATGAGCGCCGATCCGTGGGCAACGGCTAGCGAGGGATGCTGCACCAGGAGCAGCAGGCACTCGAGCAGCACCTCGAGGTGAACGGGACGCTGGGTGGCATCGTCCTTGCCCCACAGAGCCACCAGCTGCTGGGCCATGCCATTAAGCACCTGCAGCAGCTTTTTTAGGAAATTGTGATGCTGCTCGATGGACTGCGACGAGACAGAGTCAGGCGGTATCTGGCTGGCCTGGTAAATGTACCGTAGCGGCTCCTCATTGAACAGCTGCAGCAGCGGCTTGCGCTCCTTGGCCTGGCCCTTGCGGTTGGTGATCTGCGCCAAACACTCGGCCGCATTGCACTGGAATGCTTTGTCATTAAGCAAAATGCAGAGGAAGTGCATCAGCTTGCCATTGCTGGACATAATGTGCTGGATGCTGACCCACTCGACGAAACCGCTGAGGGTGAGCAGCACCATCTCCACCACCCGGCTGTGGGCATTGGCCTTGGTGTAGTTGCACTGGCGCGTGGTCTCGCGAAAGGCGGTCACATGCTGCTCCACCAGGCGCAGGAAGAACTCGAAAATATCGTTCATGTTGTTGTTCAGTGCCTGATACATATCCTTGCGCCGCTGATTCGATTCGATCGTCTGCAGCAGGGCCACATCCTCCACCAGACGCAGAAAGACCAGCAGCACCAGCTCCGTCTGTGACTCGCCCTTGGCACAGGCCGAGCTCAGCTCTGGCAGCAAATCGGACCACTGCTGCGGCCACTCGCGCTTGATCATCTCAACGATAATGCGCGAGAGCGCGTCCTTTGTGGGCAGCAGCGTGCGGTCCTCCGCCGGGCCCACGCCCACGTTCAGCATCTTGATGGCATTGTCCTTAATGTATACCTTCTCCTCGTGCGAAATGCAATTCCAACGGAACTTGATTGTGTACTCGATCAGCTGGAGTCCGAAGTGGCGTACCTGCTGGTTCGACTGCGGCGAACTGGCCAAGTACAGGCCGACCTGGGCGCACAGCGGTGATTCCTCCTTGAAGCGCTCGCAGGCCATGTACGCCTCCAGGCGCGCCTGCTGCTGGGTCAAAGGATGCATGATTAGGTCCACAGCCTTGGCCAGTTCAGCGGCCAGGGCCTCTGTGCCTCCAAGCTGGGCCATTGATATTGCTCTTGCTAGCTGCCTTTTGTTTCCTGCAAACAGAATTTTAGATTGGGGTGGGGGTTCTATTTTATTTTTTTTTTTTGTATTTTCCCTACTGAGTAATAGTAGTAGTAGTCCCTACTCCGGACCTGACCGGCCGGACGAGACTTACCTTTGTTGGCGCCTGCCCCCGCCGCCGCTTCTCGGTGCCCTGTCTTGCCTGCCTGGCTGGCTTCCTTCCTTCCTGCCTGCGCGCTTCCCTGCGTTCGCCTTTGGCCAATGCGGTGTGACAACGACGTTTCGCGATTAGAAGAGCCGCCCGTGTGTCGATGTCGGTGTCGGTGTGCGTGCGTATGTGCGGGTGTGTGGAGCTGTGCCGGATTGGATTGCGGAGTGCGTGTGCCGAGAGCTGCGCTGGTGTTCTTGGTCGCTTTGCGCTCGTGGCCCTTTTGGGTCTGGGCGTTCCACGAACGGGTACTCGGTTGGTCAGCTTTCTGTCGCACCTATGGCCAGAGAAGACAGCATTCAGCGTCTCAGTGCCTCCTCTCACATTGGAATCGCATATAGATAAATGGCTTTTCCGGCTGGTTCGCGTTAGAACAATGTGCAGCAAATCGCACGGGACAGGGTTGACAGCCGCCGTGCGGAAGTTGCCAGATGGCTCTGCCGCCGAATGCCCGGACTCGTCTCCGCTTCCAGAGCGTGTTTTTGGAATGCGTGTGGATGTGCTGCAGCCGGGAGTGACCTCAAGTATGGGGTCGTTGGCTTGGGATAGTCCTATTTTCTTGTCTTACTGCAAGCTGATGAAATGTGTGGTTCTGGCCTGCCTAACTGAAATTTCTTATGAAACTCGCGCAATATTTTCGCAATGCCGCAGCGTTGCCACATCGCGACAGTTGTCAAGACGGCATTGTCGTTTTAAACGAATGCCAAGCCGAAATCTGTTAAACTTCTGCCTTTGACTTTGTTTGTCTCGGACCCTTATCAAAACTAAACTCCAAAAACATTTCTAATCGCAATTGTAAACATTTCCGAATTGCGAAATGGCAGTTGGAAGCTGCGAATTTCAATACCAACGTTGGCCAACACTGGCACCGAATCGCGTCCGCCGAATGGCAACAACAACAACAACCGGCAACCAAGTGTTGAAATGTCAAAAGCATCCCTCTCGCTCGCACACGTACATTTGCCCAAATCTGTCGGAATCAGTTGGCGGCTGCTAAAAATCATTCCATTTACTGCAAGCTTCTCTATATTCCGACCGAGCGCGGTCCCGCAGATTCACCGCACATGGACTGGTACGAAGTGGACTTGGACCGCAAGCGATCGGTGCCGTTCGCCGGCGTTCCCTGGGCTTCAGATCCGGCCATTCGCCAGGAGCTAGACCAGCCTCGTAAGTGGGAGATAAAGGGCATTTGACATGCATGGCGTTTACAGTTTCCATTTTGCCTTGCAGGCAACTACCTGGGCGGCATCATACGCAACGGGCGTTGGGGCTGGGTCACCAGCCAGTATGCTAGCGAGGCCACTCTGTTGGTGTACCGCCTGGCCTCCGGCGAGCGTGTGGCGCGCCACTCCTTCTGGAGGGAGTCTGGCAACAAGAGCGAGGACGAGCACTGCAGCATTAGATGCGTGGAGGAGATCTTCACTGACCAGCCGGATCGCCCTGTGCTCCTCGCCGTCTGCCTGGATTCCTGGAACGGCAGCGAGCGGCGTCCCAACATTGTACAGATCCAGTCGGAGGTGCACCTCTATAGCATCACCTATTGCCAGGTGCTGCGCGTCATCCACTTTTCCGGTCTCGTGTGCCAGTCTCTCACTTATCTCGATCGGAGGCTCTGTAGCGCCACCCAGCTGGCTCGTTTCGATGGCTGCCTGGCCGTGGCCACCATGGAGGGCCTTGTCCAACTGATTGACCTGAACTACGAGCACTTGCTAGAGGGCAGAGACAAGAGCCAGCCTAACCAGTGTGAGATTCACCGCGTCACTGGGAACAAGCGGATGCGGCGTCTTGACGACCTGCTGGAGGAGTGCCGCACCAATGGACTACACTTGAGCGTGGAGCTGGACGGTGAGTGTGTGTGTGTGTGCCGATTAGAGGTTTACGCCGATGGTTAAAGGCATCGGCGGCGGCGTAGAGGTCAAAATGACTCGGCGGCGGCGGCGTAGTAGTCAGAAAGAACCGGCGGCGGCGGCGCGTCAAATAAGGCAAAAAGGCCATTTTAATGAGTTATTTATTTTTTTTTAAGTTTTATAAAGAACAATGACACTGAAGGCCGCGCTGAGGCTGCGCCGATGCCGCACCAGCGGCGCGCCGCGGCGCGCCGTTATTTTCATAATTTGGCGGCGGCGCGTCAAATAAGGCAAAAATCGGCGGCGGCGGCGGCGTGGCGCGGCGGCGTATATGTCTAGTGCCGATTAACCTGCTCATATCACTAAAAATTTAACACCCGATACAGTGGCACGCGTTGGTATACGCAGCCTGGTGGGCCTGGGACTAGCACCTGGCTTTGCCGCTGGACTGGATGATGGCCGCATCCTGATCTACGATTTGATCAGCTTCCAGCTGACAGCCACGCTGCGTTCCTCCGGTGACCTCGGAGTTGTGGAGCGAATGTGTGCCATTGTGCCCCCGGATGACCCCAAGCCCTGCTTCTACATCTGTGCCATGTACAGGGGCCCCGATCGCCTCACCATGCTGCTGCACTCGATCAACTACTCGTCTGTAAAGCAGGTCGACGAGGGGTACCTCTTCCAGGTGAGTCCTAGGCGAGTGCTTGCCTGGAGGCGGACCTAACTTATCTGCCTTTGATTTTCCTAGAACTTCTATGCCACCTCGGTGCGCAACCACCTGGATCTAGATATCGGCGATTGCTCTGTGACAAGCTGCAGCACCGCGTCCACGTTTAGCTTTGCCGGCGACAATGGCACTCTGCTGGCCATCCTATCCTGGCACTCGCATTCCGAGCAGCAGAACAAGCTCGTCCTGTTTGACATAAACCAGTGGTATAAGGACGAGATGCCGGAACGCATGCATGCATATGAGAGGGCGCATTACCTGGCCGGCTATAGACTCAAGGGTCTGCCCAGCGGCCTGGCCTTGCTGCTGCGACCCACCAGCATCCTGCATTTTGAGGCGCTGCAGCGCTACGAAGAGCATTCTTATCCCAACTCCCTGACCTTCGGTAAGAGCCTGTAACTTGTTGCAGCTGTTGAAATGTATTATTTCCTATTTCTCTCCTAGATTGCCATCTCTTAACCGCAGCCGCCTGTCACTACTACTCTCATGATGGAGTGCAACGTCGCTTCCTGGAAGCCCTTCGCATGTCGCGGGCCACGCTGTTCCTTCACCCGCAGGCCTGTCACGCGGATATTGTCCGGCTGCGTCTCCTGCCGCAGTTCTGCGAGCTCAACGTTGATGCCACATTCTCCAAGGTAAGGATGAGGTCAAAGTGGGGGTAGGGAGTCCTCCATTACCAATCCCTAAAAGATATTTATTCTTCTTTTTTCCCTCAGAGCGCCATGTACGAGGTCATCCTGTCGGTGGCCTTGGAACACGGATTCAGGGACCTGCTGAATGATTGCGCCAGCAGCTGGCTGGATGGCAGCTTCCTATGCAACATGCTGGACCCCACCGAACTCTCGCTGGCCACTCTCACCAAGTGGATTGTGCGGCGTGCCGGGCATATCAAGAAGCGCATTTCGGAGATTTGCCAAGGAGTCTTCGACTACGGCGGCTACTCCTTGGACGAGCGTGAACGGCGCGAGTTTGAGGCACTTTCCGAACAAATGTACGAGCTGGTGCGTTTGCAGTCGCACATCCTGAGGTTGGGACGACGCAGTCTGACCTCCGAGCTCCTGGAACAGCTGGAGAGCAACGAGCGTGCTTTGCAGACGGTGAACGAGTACCAGAAGGTGCTCTACTGGTTCATCCAGCAGGGTCTTCTGCCCGAGGGCCAGCACGAGGCCCATGGCGAGGAGCAACAGCCCCTGGTTGCCTTGCGGCGTTCTTATGCCGAGAGACGCACACAGCGTAGACGCCTCTACATTGATGCGCTGACGAAGCAAACCAGTTTGGTGGACTCCTATCCCCCGGACACGCTGCAGGCCCTGCTCCATGTAATGCTTGATCCGGACACGGATCTCGGGCGTAAGCACAAGCTGCTCTTGTACATGCTGCTGGACCTCGACCAGGATTTGGCCAAGCGCTTTTCGTTGGACTTTCAGATGCACGAACCGAATGACAGGTCGGTGAGTTGCCTGTGGTGGCTGGATCGAGGCGATTACCAGGTAAGTTCTGGCCCTCTCTTTTTTTTTTACTGATTTATGTAGCTTAAGAGGGGATTCCCCCGTCTTTTATTCTAGCAATGTCTGAAGGAGCTTTACCACAACCGAATCAATCCGCCCAAAGGCATTGTGGCCTGGGAGATGCAATTCCTGGTGGAGTCCTTGCTAGAGGCTGGCGAAATTAAGGCAGCTCTGCGCGTGGTCAGCCAGCCGCCAGGTCCCTTGACAAACACCTTGCATTTGGACGTACTCCTGGCCAACAATTTTGTGCCCGAAGCCTTTCACAATGCTCGGCATGCCGTGGACGAGGAGGGGCAGCCCCTGGTAGAGCGCTTCTTTCGTCACTGCATCGAAAACCGACGCTACCGGGTGCTCGCTGAACTCTGCCTCACCGATGAAGAGGAGCAAATGGTTTACCGACTCCTAAAGGAGAGCCGCTCTCCCCAAGCGGAACGAGTGAATCTCATCCTGCTGCTGCTTAAGAGCAAGTACGTGGAGGCTGTCAACTTTATGGACGATGTGGCGGCCAGAAATCAGCGTGCCGATGACGATGCCTCTGCCACCAGCAGCATTATGTCAGCTTATCGCTCTACGATGGCCCCGGTAACCAAAAATATAGCTGGTAACTACTTTCGCATTCGTGGAAAACTGGGCGAGGACTTGGCCGATGATCCGAACGCGGAGTACCGCCTGCCCCTCAGCTGCCAGCTGGCCAGGCAGAATGCCAGGGGCCAGCTGGGTGACATCTATCAGAGCTGTGCCATCAGTGCTCTGTGGGCCGAACAGTGCCCGTTGCCGGATTACACTCCGCCGCCGCCGCCGCTGTCGATGCGGGTGAACAACAACATTCCCTTTCTGCGTACCGAACAGTATGGCTTCTCGGGGCAAGCCCAGCCCGTGCGCTTGGTGCGTCCAGTGCCCCACAAGGTGGTGGAAAAGCGGAATCGGGAGCTGGAGGAGCGCGACAAGGAGGAGGCAAGCATAATGCAGCCGCGCAAGCGTCGTTGCCTGCAGGCCGAGCAGCTAATGGAGAATATACGCGGCCAGGTGAACACCCTACTAACTCAGGAGTCGGTTTTGGAGGCCAGTCAGGAGCAGATCAAGGCCAGCGATTTGGTGGAGCCGCCCACCTACCTCCAGACACGCAAGCAGCCAACGATGACGCTGAATCCCAAAGCCAGTTCGCCCTTAAAAATACCCACAATCCTAAAGCGTCGTCCTATGGCGGAGCCCGTGGTCGATGGAACTCCGCCCACGGCCACATCTACATCGTTGTCGTTGCAGCCAAAGTGCTTCCGCTTTCAGCCGCCCATTCCACTGCGCTTGGACAGCAGTTTGGCCAGAGAGAGTGGTGGAGAGGAGGAGGAGGAAACTGATGAGATAATCATGGAGATCGATTCCCGAAGCGAGCCACGTAGTGCCTACAGTGCCGAGTCCGATGAGGAGGCGGAGGAGGAGGAAGAGGAGGAGGTCTTCCTTTCGCCACTGCCCACCACTGCAGTGTCCCGAGCAGGAACAAAGCTATCCCCATCACTCAAGACCCCACCCGGTGGCCCACAGCCACGCGGTTCATTGCTCCAGGCTAGGACCGGCACCGGAAGCGAGAGCAGCAGTGGCTTTGGCAGCTTTGCGACGGTCCAGCCAACACAGACAGTGTCCCACTCGCAGTTCGTGCCCACCGTATGCTCCTCGAAGATGTATGAGACCCAGTCACAGGTCTTCTCAACTGGCAGCGGCAGGGCCAAGATCTCGGAGAGGACCACCATCTGCGACGACATGGAGTCCACTGATCTAGTGGCCTGCATGGCCCTCAGAAGCAGTTCGCAATGGTCCATGCCGGCGGCGCGTCTAAGCGGACAGACACTTCGGATGATGGACACTACGCTGGACATGTCCACCTACGAGGCAACGTCTTTGGAGCAGCGCGGCGAATTGGATGATGATCGGGAGCGGGAGCAGGATCAGGATCAGGAGAATATTACAGAGGTGGTGGTGTTGAGTTCCGAGGTGGAGTCATCAGAAAATGAGCAGGGAAAGCCCCAGGAGGCACAGTCGCCCACAAGCAGCTCAAGCAGCGGAGCCTCTAAGCCATCCTCGCCCAAGATGCAGGAAAATGTGGTCAATCTGGTAACCTCCAATGATGAGGAATCAGCAGAGGAGCCCTCGTCCGGGTCGGAAGCGGGGATCTCGCCCAAAAGCAGCTCGAGCAGCTCCCAAGCAGAGCAAGATCAGGAGGAGAATGAAGAGGAGAATGAGGAGGAGCATCAGGAGGAGAATGAGGAAGAGGAGGAGGAGGAGCCAGAGTTCCAGGATGAAGTGGAGGAGACACAGCGCTCGGAGCAAATTACATACTTTAGAGCCGGCCCAGAAGCACCCGTCCAGGAGCCCATCCAATCCCCCACACACAGCTCGAGCAGCGCAGCCTCTGCTTTGTCCTCGCCAGAAATGCGCCAACAACAACAACAACAACAGCAGCAGGAGGTTGAACTGGTATCCTCCAACGATGATGAGGAATCCACCGGATCCATCACCACCTCCCGTTCGGTAACGCACACACCGGAGGGCACATTTCTGCCCAGCGATACCAATGTTTCGCAGACGTCAAGTCCCCCCCGCGCACCGCATGGTCCTGGCGGAGATGGTTCACCACGCTCCCTGTACCGTGCCAATAGCCTAGAGACCGTGGACGATCTGGACACCACAAAGGGCTCGCTAGAGGAGGAGGAGGAGGATAACGAGGATGACTGTGTTGTCATTGCCTTGGATGGCACCGAGGTGCGCGGCTACATTCGTCCGCTTCACCCGACTGCCTGCAGCAGCGCGGAGCTGTTTGCCTTCAAGGACGAATGCGCGGATGAGGCGGCACCGGGCCCTTGTCCATCGCTCTCACTGGGCGCCACAGTCAATAGCGATTCTGTGGCGGCCGATATCATAGACCTGGACAGCGACGACGAGGAGGATGAGCAGAAGCCACAACACCAGCAGCAGCCGAAAATAAATGAAGATGAAGGTCCCGAGGAAGAGTCCCAGACTGAGATGGAGGGTAAGGAACAGCATGAGGAACAACCGCCAGCCGAACCCACTACCAGTAACGCCCAGGATGAGGACTCCCGGCACAGCCTAACGCTGGCCTTCTCCGAGGAGGAGGAGGCGGCGGCAGCGGATGAGGAGGTGGCAGCGGCAACGGCAGACGCTACACCGCGTCCACGCCGCCACAGTATGGAACCACACCACCAGGACAGTCCTATCCCTCGCCGGATGCGCCGCAACTCTATGGAACCACTCCAAAAGGACAATCCCATTGCTCACAGGCTGCGTCGCAACTCTACGGAACCCCACCAGGACAGTCCTATCGCTCGCCGAGTCCGTCTGCGTAGCGATGACAGCGGAGAAGCGCCTACCGTAACCACGCCAAGGACGCGACGCGCCCTCAAGCACACGGCTCTACTAGATGTGATCGACGAACAGGGCTCCTTGGATGAATCCCCGCTACCGCGCACTCGTTCCCGCCTCGGCTCAGTGGAGACACCCACGAGAATGGTCTCGCACAGCGGGCGATCCACTTCGCTGGCCCCCCCCTCTGTGGAGAGCGTAAGGCGCCGCCGTTCCATGCGCGGGATCAGTGAGCCGCCGGTTAACCCCGGCCGTACCACACCCACGAAGCCAGCGGTGGAACCGAGGCCCCCGCGCCAAATTATGACGCGCTCGCGCAAGAATAGCTCTAATGATATGTCGCCAGCTGTGTCTCCGGTTCCCTCCGAGTCCGAGCAGCCGCGACTTCGCCGCACCGCCAGGCGCCGCACCTCCGAGCTGAGTGAAAACAGCTCCAGCACTTCAGGTCCCCAAATTCGTGAATTGCGTCCGCGCCTGCGTCCCACGTCGACGGAGCCCGGAGTCCGGCCACCATCGCGTGCTTCGGAGAGAGCATCCCGAACACCCACGCCCACTGAGGGTAAGTAATGCCCACTCCTGGCACTAAATAATAATAATATTAATAGTTATATTAATAATAAAATTAAAACCTTTAATACACAGGCAGCAGCGAGGCCCATGTACCCCCCAAGAAGCGCGGAAGACCCAAGCGACAACCTTGAATAGTCATTCACTTTTATGTTTAAGTTTTTTTTCCTTCTGAGGTATGAGTTCCAAATAAAATCGTTAGAGATGAAATGAAAAGTTCGCCCGACTTGTTTTTTAGAATAAATAATTAAGGGTAAGGATTACATTTCAAACAAAAATTGTGGCGAAACGGCTAAAGTTAGCTTAAATACCATATAATAACACAACATTTACGATTTTGTGTTACATTTTTTTTTTTTTTTTTTTTAATATTTTGAGGTCTAGAAGTTATAGGGAACCTTCTGGATACCTTACCCTCCCTTAAGAAATTCGGGCTCTCCAGTGGGGAATATCGTTAGGCGCAGAGTATCAAAACTCTGGGATACCCCAACCATGCAGAGGTTGTCCCCAGAGACACATAACCTGAATATCCAGTCGAACTTTTGGTCCTGAAAAAGGCACAAACCGGTGGTGAATCACTCACTTCTTCTTAGTAGTTCCTTCCACTCGGAATTCATTTACCACATAAAACAAAGCCCAATCCGGGTAGTTAATGCCGCTATATATCATTTCTAGGCTAGCTTTACTTTCAATGTGGTTAATTCATACTTTGTACAGATATTTACAACAGGCTTTCTTCGTTCCTTACGGACTAAGTTCGGCAAGATGGGGCTGGCGCGGTGGCTTCGTCGTCTATGTTAATGCTAATGCTATGCCTAAATCTAGACGAGCGTGGAGAGCTCGTGCAGTGAAATGGTCATGTTGCTCATGTCCAGCGTTGGCGGTATGCCAGGACTGACCGAACCGCAGGCATCGCGTCCCGCCACGGCTGTTGCCGTCGTCAGGCAGCTGCTATTCCCTGGCCTTGGCGTTGGCGGCGTGGCCGTAGCTGGACGGACAAGGAATGATGAATTGACGGCGCCTCCACTTGTCAGGAGGTTGCCGCCGCTAAGCAACGGATTGAAGCTGCCGTGCGAGTGATTGGGCGATACTGGTGTCACAGACGGCGGCTGCAGGAGGCAGGCGTGATGACCCTGGTAGAGCTGCGGCTGTGGCACCGCCGGCGAGGCCGTATGGTAGCCGTTTGCCGGCGGCAGCGGCAGTGGAAGCGGCACAGGCAACTGCACCGGCAGCTGGGCAGCCGAGAGCAGGGACAGATTGTGCGAAAGCGGCGGCACGGAAGCGGTTGGTGGCGTCAGGAGCTGGGACAAACCCAAAGGAGCACTTCTATAACTGATGGTCTTCTCGTGCTGCCAGACAAAGACGTTGTGCACCATGGCGCCGCCACAGAAAACAATGCCCACGCCAATTAGTATGCTGGTAACAATCGCTGGCGTGGAGTGAAAGTGGCTAAAGGTGTACAGGATGAGGCCGGTAAGAAACACCGGTATGGAGATGAAGAAGCCGCTGACAGCGCAAGTGCGACTAACACTGGACTTTGCCAGGTACTGGTTGTCGCGACCCTCGAAGGCCGGCGCCCGCAACTTGACGGCAAACAGAAACTGGATGGCGCAGACCAGCAGACAGCACAGATTCAGGGACAGCGAGAGAGCGCCCAAGGCCAATGTGACATCGTAGACCAGGATAAAGTCCTCGCTGCTCGGCCCGCCACGTCCCACGGCATCCTCTCGTCCCGTCGGTGAGATCCTCAGCAGGAAGATCAGCGAAAGCAACGCAAGTAACAGAGAAACTGCAAATAAATAAAATTTTAAATCCTTCCCCCTTAAGTCATCTCGCCAGAAGTAAATGAATGAATTACTTACTCAGGCAAAGCAGGCCCAGGCTGGTGAGGGCCTCACGGGGCGAGGGTCCCGGCTTGGTCAGCTTGTGGAACACAGAGTTGGTGGTTAGGTTGTTGCAGTGACTGTAATTATGCGGCACCTGGCTGCTCAGGTGGTGCGCCTGTGTTTGTGACTGCTGCATTTGTATCGGCGCCTGCGACTGATGCTGCGATTGAGTATGGGATGGATGATGATGCTGGTGCATCGGCTGATGCATCGACTGCTGCTGCTGCTGTTGTTGGCTGCTGCTGGCCAGGATGTGCTGATTGGTGTAGGTATGATGGTGAACACTCCCATTGCCCAGACAGTGTCCATTGGGTGTTAGGGGCGTTAGCGGCGTTAAAGGCTTGAGCGGCGTTATCGGGGTGGCAATGTTTAGCAGCGTAGAGCCATTGGCCACACGTGCGCCGCCATTGAGCAGCGTGCTCGTGCTGGCAGCGGAGGCATTCAGGGCGGATATGTTCAGCGGCTGCGGTTGCGGCGGCCGCAGGTGGATATTGCGCGCAGTGCTGGCCACGGCAGCTGCTGCTGGCGTAGGGGAACCGCCACTGCCACCGTTGGTGGTGGTTGCACCTGACGCTCCTGCTGCCGCTCCCGTTCCAGTTCCCGCTATACCAACTGGGGGTGTGTTGTGGCCGCTGCCACTGCCATTGCTATTACTGTTGCTGTTGCCGTTGCAGCTGATATTGTTGGTACTGCTGCTGCTGTTGGCAACGATAACGCTGGCGGTGCGCAGCAACTGGCCACCGCCGCCGCCGCCAAGGGGAGCGCCTCCGGATGCGGATACGGTGGGCGGGACGGTTACGGGGACGGCAATGGCGGTGGCTATTGCAGCGGCACTGCTCGCATTTGAGGCGTGCTTCAGCATTTCCAGCGTTTTGGCCGCTACACTTGCCTCACATTGTGGACTCGTCGGTGGCAAGGACCAATAGTAAAACCAAAATTAATCAGCCTGCAAGTAGTTTCAAGAGAAAACGATATTGTTAAATGGTATCACAAGGCTGGGAGCCTAATCGAATATATATTATATCTTTGGGATTTCAAAGGCCTGAGAGAGATGATGGGTATGTGACGGCACTCGACCATGGAGCTAAGCTGGACGCTGAGCTCACGGCACTTTCGTTTCACCTGCGGCTAATGCTCAACTGCAGCCACGATCGCCGCTGTGCATGTGCAAGACTTTCCCACAAATTATGTGGTAATTAACGGATGGCGAAGAACTTTTCACCATCGGGCTATAAAAGCAAAAGCGGGAAAACTCAAGGTTCGCACGCTGGCGAGAGTGAGTAAAAAGTGACGGAAATGCAAGGTAAATGAAAGGTAACGGTGCATCTTAGACGAAAGAACCTCAGGTGCATACACACATGCTTTTTTCCACCAAGATATCGAAATACTTGCATATTCTATATGCAATTCCAAGGACCCAACCTCTGGTTCTGGTTGTGAATGGGCTTAAAGTTTAAACTTTTAAATTTTGAGTTCCCAGGGTCTCGAATCCAAAATTCATTGGAACTCCTCCTCCACCTGGTTGTTTTTCGCTGACAAGCACAAAATCACACAGAAAAAAAAACAAAATAATAATAAAAACAAATATTACAAACATCAAGAAAAAAAAAATTAATAAATTAACGCGAAATGCTACCAAAAACGGCAACAATCGAGGGCCTTAATGCAATTTGGCAGGTTGTAAAACGAGTTTACCTCCGCGTTCCGCGTTCCTTTTTGGCTATTTCAATTTCCGCTCCTGACCCCTGACCTTTACATGGCCATCATTGCTGTGGTGCGGAGGTGGCGCCGGATCAATCCAATTAATTGCCTTTGATATTGCGGATGCTGGCTGCATGCCGGAGGAGCCGGAGCCTCTTCCTAGATCCGACACGATCTGATACGTTTCGATACGATCCGAGAGATCGCTGCAGAGAGCGGCCAGTGAACGAGGCGACGCGGTGACCGATAGAGTGACAAACCACGACTGCGATCGGATCGGAGCCGCGGCATTCGGAACTCTGCTGCTACTGCCACTGCCACCACCGCTCCATTCCACCAGCAGTTCTAGTCGCCGCCGGCAGCGATGCGATGGTGGCTATTCGCACAACACAGCAACCAGTTAGCAAGTAAGAAAGCTACACAAGAGAATGCTCGACAGTGAGATACCCTAGTACCCCGACATAAAACTTGCATGTCCGATCCTAGTAATAAATTTAATAAATCATTAAAATACCCTGTAAGTATTCTTTTACCATGTTTAAAAGCTCTAGTTTTGATAGTCTTATGATTTTATATGTGATCACACGAATAGGGAATAGACTCGCCAGGTGATAATGCTCTATAATCAATACACCTTACAGAGTCCTTTTGCCTGGCTAGCACTAAGTTATAATACCCTTGGCACCCTATGGTTGCCGGGTATAACAAGTGAACGGGCTGTCTCCGCTTCCCTCTCTCTTCTCACGCTCTCTTTCTTCCTCTCGCTCACACACACAGGCAGTGCGCGCACACACGGACAGGTGAGCTGTGGAACGAGCCAATTTCGAACTCTCCGCTTGCCACCGTGGAGCCCTTCGGCCCAAAACTAACGTTATTTTTTATTTATAGACGAAAAAGACTTTTGAATGACCAATTAAGGGAAATAATGGTTGGCAACTTAATTGATTGAGATTGATTTTTTAATGAAAGCTAAGATTTAATGGGTGGTCAAGCTTACCAGGAATTGGGTAAAAATCTAAAGGACTTTTAAGCACGGCCTCAATTCGACCCACTGTGCCTCTCAAACCTCATCAACACACACACACATAGGCGCGCGCCCGATGCTGCTCCTGCTTCGTACAACAACTTTAGCAGCAACAGCAACAATATCTATGGTGGCAACGGCTCCAACTTGCTGAGCCGCATTCCACGGCCTCGAGACTGGACGCTGGAAGGCTGTTGTCAGCACCAACTTGTTGTTGTTGCTGTTGCTTTTGCGGTTGTTGTTTTGGTTGCTGCCCCAACAGTGCCTCTCCTTGCATACCACACATTTTCTCACGGCGCAGGCATTCGCCTGGCTAGCATGTAAATACCTTGTACTGCCACTGAACGGAAGAAACTTTCTCGGCATGCCGCCATTCGTCGGGCGCGAATAAACAATTACAAACTACCGGGTACCGGGTGGCGCTCTTCCAATCGGATACACCTTCAGTTGGATTCAAAAAATACAAAAGATGACGACGAACGCTGCCAGACTGATTCGCAATCTTGGCCAGTGTTCGTAAACAGCCGGCGGTTGGATCTATCGATATATCGTTTTAAGTACGCAGGAACAGTACTTGGTTATATTTTTTCTAACGGTGACAATTCGACACACATTCCAAAAAATAGGCATAATTACAACAAATCATCATTAAAATAAATTGGCTTGCGTCTGCAGATTCATTTTAATTGGTTGGCGATGGTGTAAAAACATCGGCAGTCCTCAGAAATATCGATATCAAAGTGCTTTCTCCACCTCTAGCTAAAAACTTTGCGTATACGGTTACACTGGCCTTTGCTGTTTAGTCTATTTTGATAATTTAATTCATTTTGCCTGAAAGTACGCGCCTCTCGTATTATTTCTCGTTGCTCTATTCCCTGAGGGCATTTCTGGCACCGTCAGCCAGTGCAGTGCGTTGTTATCCCGAAACGCGACCGGCGAGCGTGGGCCATCATATATTTATCAAGCAGTTGTTCCCTGCCAGTGGCATTCCTTGTCTTGCATTTGGACGCCAACCAAATTGACAGCGGAGCGACTTGCGCGCGCGTGTTTGGATCCCCGGATTCACCGACTGGACGAATTTACCGCAAGTTCTAGACATGGCTAATCCCGGACAGGCGAACCAAATAATGACTATTGTCAAGGATATGATCATCTGCATTCAGGGTGAACAGCCGCCTGAAGTGCACGGTGAGTTTTGAAATAATTTATTATTATTTAAAGTTGAAAAATCAAATATTTAGAAATATTTATGTGGACATTTCCAAAGAAGGAAAACTATTTTTAATAACCATATTACAAAAAAAAAAAAAAAGATTTTTGATGCAAAAATATAATAATAACAAATAAATCTCTTTTATCATCCATCCATAGAAGACACTCTTGCCCGTGCAGCTTGCTACATCAGCAACCCTCAAAATAGTTCGTATCCTTCGACACCGCTGAACGAACGCGATTGTGTCCAGAAGATCCTACGTATTCTGCGCTCCAGCGATGCCACTGATAACGACGTAGCCAGTCATTTCACCATATATTACAATAAGCTGGCCTTGCTAAAAATCGATCCTCAGCTCCGTCACTCCCTAATAGGATTCTTGCTCGCCCTGGCAGACAAATCGTTGTCCTCCGAGACAGGTCCTATTTCTGGCTCGGAGACAACACTTTCGGGAGCGAGCGGGGATTTCCTTAGTCGTCAAGTAACCAGCTTACACAGAAGCAGTTCGTCGCATCATAATGGATTCGGCCAGAGTTCTTTGGGTTCAACCAAGGGAATGAGTAGTACCATGGCCGTGCCGGACTACACGGACATATTACATGCAAAGAAGGCACTGGACCCTTCTCAGAGCATGGCGTTGAGTGCACTTAACTCCTTTATCGGCATCCCGGGAAAGCATTTAAAGAAGGACTTCATCACCGGCTCCTTCAAGCTGGACCCATTGAACACCAAGGCGCTGTCCAAAGCAGAGACGGGCATGCTCCTTCGACTGTCTGAGCTGGGCTACTATTACGATCGCGTGGAAAAGGTGGCGGATGTGACAACCGGATTTAATCCCATCGGCATCATGGGCCAAGCCCTCATATGCAAGCTCCGAGCAGAGCTGGGTGCATTCCGTGGCGAGGTGTCGTTGCTAGCCGACGAGCTCAAAGCCAACTCTTCATCGGGCAAAGAAAAAAAGGGGCTGTTATCGCTGCTCTCCTGGTATGTGAAGCCTCTGCATCGCATGCAGTGGCTGGCCAAAATCGCCGACAAGTGCCAGATGATGAAGGGTGGCGAGCTGGCCTCGACCTTGTACAATATGCTGGATAATGGTAATCCGATGGTGAACAATTTGGTGCGCGAGCTTCTCATTGCCATCTGTGTCCCGCTGGGTCGCATGATCTCCAAGTGGATGCTTGAGGGCGGCATAACCGATCTCCATGGCGAATTCTTTGTGGAAGCTCTCAATGACGTGGGTCCAGATCGCCTCTGGCACGACAAGTTCCGTTTGCGCAAGTCCATGCTGCCCAAGTTTATGCCCCTGGATCTGGCCGATAAGATCCTAAAGACGGGCAAAAGCATTAATTTTCTGAGGGAAGTGTGTGAAATGAACGATCTGGGCTCCAACCACGACAAACTCAAAGATGCCATGGACAAGAATTGTGAGTGTGCTAAAACATTATATTATAATTATAATATATAAATTGTTATATAACTTTATCTCCAACAGCTGACCAAATTTTCTCGTACGTGCAAGACACTGCTTGGCATGCCGCTGTGGAAATGTGCTACGCTCAGACCTCCAAGCACGTCCTGGACATCATGGTGGGTCCGCACAAGCTGCTAGATCATCTCTACGGAATGCGTCGCTATCTTCTGCTGGGCCAAGGTGACTTTGTCAGCATCCTCATCCAGCACATGAAGTAAGTCTTAGCTTTGCCAGGGACAAAGGAAACCTTGAATGTAACCGCTTCTTGCAGAGACGAACTGGAGCGCAAGGGCACTGATATCTTTGCTCACGATCTATCTGCCATGTTGGATGCCGCCCTCCGCTGCGAGAATGCCCAACACGAAGATCCCGAGATACTTAACCATTTGGATGTGGTTCTGCAGACGCCATTCCCGGGTGAGTGCGGCTGGGACATCATCTCGCTGCAGTACACCGTCCATGGACCGTTGGCCACCATGCTGGAGCCAACGATGCCCACGTACAAGACGATCTTTAGACCGTTGTGGCGCCTCAAGCATATCGAGTTTCTGCTCTCGATAAAGATATGGAAGACGCAGATGTGCAATGCTAAGGTGAGTTTTTTTTGGTATTTATTTTTCCTGCCATTCCTTCTCTCTTATCAATGGCGCGTAGCTTGTCTCGAGTGCATCCGCAGGGTGTAGATAACCGCGGCTGGGGGTCAGGCTAGATTTATGTTCATTTGAAGCTGGTTTTTAGCATCTCGTTGTGGTCATCAAATATAGCAAGTCAGGGTGTTAAGACTTCTGTGAAACGATTCCTCCCTATATACAAAGTTTACCAAAGGTATCACAATCTTCTAATCTTCTAACTTGCAAGGAAGTTGAAGAAGTGTTCTATAGTTTTTCAGTGAATCAATCAAAGATAAGATTAGCCTCAATCTAATCCATTAAGATTAACCCACTTGGCGATAGACCCAACCGTAGTATCAAAGTGCACAAAGAAGAATATATAGTTCGATAGTTCGCCTTATGTATTATTTTCTAGTTTTTCTTTGTTGACGATTTCTCCCGTACAAAAATAACATTAATTAATTAATTATGTGGTGAAACAAAAACACGAATACAGATTACACGAGAATGCACACACAACAAGCACAGAAAAAAAGTAATTATTCATATTGAACACACACACACACACTATGTATATTTTGCTGAGGAATGTTGTGCGTCTGCTCCTGTTGCTCCTCCTTCTCCTCGTTGGCTCCTTACAACTTGGCATCGGTCTTGAGGAGCGGCGCCAGCTTCTGGGTGAGCATAATATTGCCAGCAATCTTCAGTTTGCCCTTCATGAAAGCAGCCTGGGGATTGAGCTTGCCCAGAGCAATGTCGACCATATCCTCATCGGCCACCGTCAGAGTGGTGTCCACCTTAACGCCCTGGGCGGGTCCCTCGTACGCCTTGGCGTTCTTGCAGTCCAGAGCTGTGAGGTAGAGAGGGGAATTCAAGTTAGTTGTGATATTCCTGGGCACAAGTAAAATATAAACACTACGATTAAGCGGTAGCGGGTTCTTGCCTTTACATTGCGAGTTTCGGGGTTTAGTGACTTTAATAGACTTTCCCCGATCGAAAATACATCGCATAAAGGCAAATGTTAATGTCAACAGCTGTGATGGAAGTATCAAAGTACATCAAGAGCCAGGAAAAAAACTCTGCACTTTGAACTGCTGCTAGCCGCTTACAAGTGGTGTCTACACACACTCACACACACATACGCTAAGGCCACGTACGGGAGGGGTGTGCCTGAGGGTGTTTTGGGGGCTAATATTATTACTTACTCCACTCCTTGGCCACCTTGCCGTCCTTGGTGATTTTGTACAGGAACACACCGTTGACCGACTTTGCCTTGGCCTCGTTCTCCTTCAGGCCATCGATGATCTTCTGGAAAACGGCGTCCGACTGGAGAGACATGTTTGCTGTGTGTGATGTTTTCTGTAGGGTTTTCCGTTAAGAAAAATTAGCGGGGGCTAGTGCGTTGTAGAAAATGCTTACGCTTGGAGCGGAAAACGAAAAGTACTGAGCAGGCGGCGTGGAAGTTCCGATTTTATGTCGCCTCTTTTTTCGCTCCTCACCCACCCTCTGCCTCACCCATCACCCACCCGCTGCCAGGGCGAGATGGCAATACAACCGGCCGGTGTTCTCCTGCTCACTCCCTTGCACTAGTTGCGATTCCCCAAGCGGTGGTGAGTTGTTAGTTGTTAGCTCTCTTTCGCTCAAATGTTAGCCGGCAGATGCACAGTGGGGCCAAAAGAAATCATAATTTATTTTCGGCTATAATTTTAAATTGAAATTAAGCAATGTAAAGTAAAAGAAATTGATATATACATTTTATATAAAGCTAAAAAAAAAGCAAAGATACAATATATGGCAAAATTGTTATTTTTACTTTAATTTTTATTAAAAATATAAGAATTTTTAGGAAATTGCAAGTTTTTATAAGCTTCCAACCACGGCAGCAGGTGTGCGGAGTTTAGACTTTAACATTAACATGCTGTGTTTAACATGGACCTTTAACAGCGGTTATCAGCTGTTGGCCATGGCTGTTACCACCCTCCTAGTCCAAATTTTAGTGCAAAGTGCGCACCCAGTTTGAAATTTGAAATGCCCATAAAACCGGCGATAAGGCTTCAAGTGTCCAGATTATTTTTCCATCCAAAATATGCCACCTCACAGACCCATTCAAGAAACCTTGCCAAACTAACCCTCCCCCGTAGCTCTGCTAAATTCGCTTCTAGAAGCTATTATTATTATATATTAAAGTATTTTGAACGAAAGAATTAAGATTAATTTATTATTAATTATTAATTAATAATACCTCCTATCCCAATAATTAATAGGTTTTAGGTTTTCCTTTTCTACATTTAAAAACTGAGTAAAATATCTGTTATAAGGTTTTTTTTATTGAGCGTAATCTGTTTTTCCGTTCAATCGGAAGGTTTATTAAGCTGTTGGGCTTTTTATTGATTTTCAAATTGCAATGGCTAACTCCTTACGAGCTCTCGAACTTCTCCGGATCGATTCCGGCCTTTTTCATTTCCACGGCAATGGAAAACAGATAGTCATAGCACTCTGACCTGTTTTAACGACAAAACAAATTATAAGAAATTTGATTAAATATGGTTATTTGGTATTGGGTTTGCTCCAACGTACATGGTCTTGGCCTTCTCCCAGGTCTCTCCCCAAACATAAACGCCATGGCGTCGGACCAAGATGGCACTGCAGCCCGGATACTCCATCATGGCGGCATACATGCTATCAGCCAGGTCACGCTCAAAGGGCGTGTTCTCGATAATGGGGACGACCAGTTGCTCGTCGTAGCGCAAATACCGCTTGTCCGCCTCATCGTAAACGCCCTTGATCATCTCCAAGTGTGTGCAGCGGAAGGTTTTGCCGGGCCAAAGGAGCGTGGCCATTACGGCGTGCTGAGAATGCGTATGGATGACGGCGCCGGCGTTGCGGTGCTGGTATGCCAGCATAAACAGCGGTGTGCATTGGCTCTTTTTCAGGCCCTTGATCGTTGGCGGCAGTTGAATATCCTTGCCGGTTATATCCTGCACGAACAGATCCTCCGGCTGCATGCGCTCTTTCTGCACGCCCGACGGCGCTATGTAGATCTCATCGCTGCAAGGGAAAAATTGAATTAGGAGATTCAGCAGATAGGCTCCTCTCCGCCACCCACTTGAATTTGATGCTCATCCCGCCGCCGGTGCCGGTGACCCATCCCAAATGGTAGAACTGCCTGCAGAGCGAGGGTATCAGGTGGCGCGGATGCTCCGCCGGCAGGTCTTTGAAAATCGAGAGGGACATCGCTGGCAACGCTGTTGTAAGTTCCGCCTTAGTGATCAGCCACTGATAAGGGAGAAGATAAAGAGAATCCGATTCACGGGTTAAATTGCGGATGTAAACAATGCCGCACGCGATAGTCGATAGCCAACAGAGGCTCATCGGTTTGTGGGGCTATCGAGTGCCTTAGGGCACTCGTTGAAACTAATCGATCAGTTACAAAAATTTGTATTTATTTTTAACGCAAACTTTTTTACTCTTTGCAGAAGCTACGTTTGTTGAACCCGGTGATTGGCAGGACGACACACCGCCTGCATCTGTTCACCTCCGAGATCATGCACTTTATTCACCAGATGCAGTACTACATCCTCTTTGAGGTGATTGAATGTAACTGGGTGGAGCTGAAGAAAAAGATGGTCGCAGCCACGGCACTGGACGAGATCCTGGAAGCTCACGAGCAGTTCTTAGCCAACATTAAGGAGGGCTGCTTCAATGGACAGAATACGGACAAGGAGCAGTATCTGGATTCGGTGTTTGAGAATATAATAGCGCTGGAGACGTGGCAATCTCGCTTCTTCCGATACTGCTTCCAGGAGCTAAGTGCTCGCGAGGAAGTAAAGAAGATGGTGGCGGAGTCCGAGAAGAAGGGGCGATTCGGTATCACCGCCGAACAGAAGTTGCAGCGCGACCAGGATTTCAAACTGTTTGAGCAACGGGTACATTTGGCCAGACGCAACCTGGAGGATATTGCCGGCACTTACGAGAAGGCCGTGAGCGGCTTCCTGTTGACCCTCAACTCGCACGTGAACCCCAATCTTCAGCTCTTTGGCACGCGGCTGGACTTCAATGAGTACTATAAAAAGCGTGACACTAATCTTCTAAAGCCTCTAACGTTTGAGCACTTGCGACAGAGCATGTGCACCATACGCCCCATGATCCATCATCTCGCCAAGGAATAGCATCGCACAATCAGCTTAATCCACCTGTTTTGATCAATTACCGATGGAGTTTAATGAAGTTCTATTTTAAATTCGAGTTCCAATGCCATCTCAAAGATATCTCAACATCTCCCATATGCATATAAAAAATAATATATTTTTTCGAATAGACATAAGGGAGAGCCCAAGTATTAAAACGCACATTTACTTTTCACAAACAAAAGCGTCGCTAAAGCTTAGCTAGCAAAAATTGTTAATACTCGTTTTTCCCCAAGTGCGCTGGTCAATTGCCAAAAAAGTAAAAGACAAAACCTAAACTAAGATATTGTTAAAATTTTTTTAATGAACATGTTTTTTGAACAGATGCCTTTTGAAGTGTTGAGCGAACTAATGAAATAAACGCTTAATTGTTGATCTGCAAATTAGTTTGCGTGTATTTTGTGGCTTGGAAAATGGTAAGAAATATGAAATATATTTTATATTAAGCATTATTTTTATATATTTTGTTTGTTCTTCTCCAAACTTGTTGCTCCTGCTTAAAAATTCAAAATCGATTGACATGCTTTCAGTAAGACTATCGGTTGAGGTGTAACCGACATCTATCGAGTATGTTGGTATCTTGGCCAAAACGTCACCTGGTCACACCACATCGATGTTTCTTTTTGGCAGCAACTTTTGCAAGTGCAGAAAAAAAGAAAAACAAAGTGGAAAAATATACGGAAGCAAGTGCTGCTGCTGCCGGTGCACATAAAACAATTAAATTGCAAATCCGCGGTGCTGCATTGTTTGCCAACCGAGCAAAGTACACGGTAACAACAATAGTAACAACAACACAAAACGCCAGCGAAGATGGCACTGAAGAAAGTGAAGGGCAACTTTTTTGAGCGTATGTTTGATAAAAACCTAACAGATCTGGTGCGCGGCATCCGGAACAACAAGGATAATGAGGTAAGCGTGTGTGCCGATGGTCAGGTCCCTTCGTCCCTTCAATACTGCCTGCCCCCGGCGCCTCCTGCCACGCCCCCGCAGCACAGCTGTATGTCCAATTAGAACTCGCTAATTGGCTGACAAATTTCGTTTGCATTAAGGGAATTTTGTTAGAGTTTCGACTTACTATGCGTGAGTGTGTGTGTGTTTAGGTGCGAGCGTGTGGGTGAAAGTGTATGCGCGCGCGTGTGTGTGCGTTGGCATCTGCCAACAATGCAAAAGGAAAAAAAGGAGAAGAGCGACAAAACAAGGACTCAACCAACTCAACTCAGCCCAACTCCCACTCTCACCAACCCACATTCGCTCACTCAATTAGCGGCTAATGCTTTTATGTCAATTTCGGGCAAAAACTGAACGGCACAGAGAAAGGGAGGGGGCGGAGGTGGGCGCGAGTGTGTTTGCAAGTGTTGTTGTGTCAAGCCAACGCACGTTTTATCAAATATTTACTCATGTAAATTCCCTCGTTGATTGCCTTTTGGTCCTTATCAGCTGTGTGCGGCCCGCACACAGATGTTTGACTTGTGTTCTAGTTTGACGTCTCTCTCCCTATCCCACACTTGCCCCGTCTCCTTTTTACATTAGGCAAGCAGGATCTCAAATAACGGTTCCTGGCTGGAAGAGGCCATCGAGTTTTCCTGGCCTCTGTGACCCTCCAATTCCAGCTCACATTTTTGCTTGGCTGCGATGATTTACAATAGTGACTAGAAAATTAATTAAATCTTTAATAAAAAAGTAAAATTAAGATTAAATGAAATTAAAAATTAATCAAAATTTTCTATACTTCTTTTAATTTTGATATATATTTGGATTTTGATTAAAAAGAAAAACCCTATTTTATTGACCCCAACTATATGCTGTGGTATTTGTGTCCGAGAACGTTAATGTGCTTGTGTGGGGCGTATGATACTGATAGCCTCTGGACCATTCACAGATTTGTTGTTGTTCTTTTTATGGTTTTGCTGTCATTGCACATTTTACCACCCAACCCCCCCTTGGCTTTGTACCTATTTATAAATAAACTGATTTGATGAACATCGACTTTCTCCGCAGGCCAAATACATATCGACGTGCATCGAGGAGATCAAACAGGAGCTGCGACAGGACAATATCAATGTCAAGTGCAATGCAGTGGCCAAGCTGACCTACGTAAGTTCCAACCTACCACCCACAACCACCTCTACATTTCACCACAGATCACGGGATATCCATACTAAACACGAATTACAATGTTTTTTAGACAAAATTTGGTATATTTGTTATATTTTACCTTTTTTTTGTTGTTTGCTTAATTAATACAACGAGAGCTATGAACATGGCCCCGACTTAAGGAGGGCTCATCCTTATTAGTTAGCATGTTCCAGCATATCGGCATCACTGGCTGCCGAAGTGGCTTCCTGCACTTGATGCAAATTGCCTTAGGTAAGGGGTAAGGGTCAGGACCCTCGTAGGCAAGTGCGATGACAATAAAGACAAAACAACAGCAGGCATGTGACGATAACAAGCGGAAGAGCAACTAACAAGCGAACGGCCACAGTTGTGGCTAAAACAATAGGAAATTCAATTCAATTCAATTCAATTTTTCTATAAATATAATTTTACTTACAATATTTAGAAAAAAACTAACTGCAAAAATTTGATATAATTTAATTTTTGTTATGAAAAAGCTAGTGGAAATATTATTACAGCCATGGCTGTAACGAAATGCAAACAACGAGTCCTTGGGCATTTTCCCTGCGCACACACACAAATACACATTCTCATACTTTGCACAAAATCAGCAGAATGTGTTAATATTGATTGATTCCTTTTTGATTCCAACAGATACAAATGCTGGGCTACGACATCTCATGGGCCGGCTTCAACATCATTGAGGTGATGAGTTCCTCCCGATTTACCTGCAAGCGAATTGGTTACCTGGCGGCCAGTCAATGCTTTCATCCTGACAGCGAGGTGAGGATTTGAATTTTCCCATAAACTCTCTGAAATATGAACTGAATATGAATTGATAATATTGTTTATTTATATTTTCTCTTGGGTTTTTGCAGTTGCTTATGCTGACCACAAATATGATACGCAAGGATCTCAACTCTCAGAACCAATACGATGCAGGTGTAGCGCTAAGCGGCCTGAGCTGTTTTATATCGCCCGATCTGTCCCGGGATTTGGCCAATGATATTATGACACTGGTATGGCACAACAAAATGATGTTAAATGTTTATTAACTTATTTCCTTCTTTACTTTACTTTTTAGATGAGCTCAACGAAACCGTATCTGCGCATGAAAGCCGTCCTGATGATGTATAAAGTATTTTTACGATATCCCGAAGCATTGAGGCCAGCATTTCCCAAGCTGAAAGAGAAACTGGAGGATCCAGATCCAGGTTTAAAACACATGCCCTAACTAGAATATCAATTAATACATTTTATTGATTCCTTTGGCCAATTTTCAGGAGTTCAATCCGCCGCCGTGAATGTTATATGTGAATTAGCGCGTAAGAATCCAAAAAACTATCTGCCCTTGGCGCCGATCTTCTTTAAACTGATGACCACGTCGACCAACAACTGGATGCTGATCAAGATCATCAAGCTGGTGAGTGAGTGCTGCTCCATTGCACTTGGCTTTACCTTTACCACAATGATTATGATTTAAACTCATTAAGTTATCTCCTCTTTTTTTTTTTTTTTTTTTTTTTTGTTAAGTATTTGATCTTTTCTGATTTCAAGTTTGTTCACGGACAAACGCCGATTTCTATTTTGCTGTATATATACTTTTATATACGACAATCCTTGAACTTTTTTGTTGTTGTCTAACAAAAAATGTTAATTAACACTACAACTACTCCTTCCCCCTCTCCTCCCTCTGCTCCCGCTCCAAACAAAACAATAAAAACCATTATAAAAAAAAAAAAAAACAATCAAAATACTAATGAAAACCGAATGTGAAATGCCAAACACTGAATTTTAGTTCGCGAGCCTCACGACAATTGAACCGGCGCTGGGACGCAAATTGACTCAGCCCCTAATTGAAATTATTTCCAGGTTTTTATCGGCGCGCTTTTCTTTAATTCATTTAATAATTAATCATCAGCCCAACAAAGGACAATTTAAAATCCAAGAAACTTCATCAAAACCAGCACGCGCTTTAATTTTAACTCTTAAGCATTTTACTATTAACAATTTATGTATTTTTGTTTAACCAAAATCTTGATTTATATCCTTCTTTTTTTTTTTTGAATTGTTTAAATGCAAGCAATACCTTAGTAATATTTCCCTTTTCGGTTTTTATTTAACTTGTACGAGGTGAAGATCAAATCACTGTGTTGAAGCTCCTCTCAATATTTATTCATATTCACCACACACCACCACACCACACTCATCTGAGCGTCGTAATTGATATAAACTGAATTGTATTGAAATTAAACCAAAATTGACATTGCAATTTCAATAGATACACAATTTATTTTGTACACCCATGATGTTGATGATGATGCACATGATGTTTCTTCCACAAATCCTAACAAATGAATAGAATTAATTAAAAATATCCACTCGAATGTGTTCATATGAACGCATTATTAGATTAATATATTGAATTTAATATAAAACCAAACTAATCTGTTAAGTAACTAGTAATTTCAGGGACCGTAATCATTATAGGTTTTATTTTAAAAATAGTGATCTTACATTGATTTGTATTTTTTGATTATTAATTATGATTAAAATGTAAGAATATTATAAAAATCAATGGTAATTATTATGTTTGATCAAAATAATTTAAATTCAAATTATGGTCCCTGATTAATTTACTTGAAAAACATTCTCTGGATATTTTTGGTGAGACTTTATTCATTATTCACTTGAATCCAAAACAAAACTCACCTCGATTCAGCTTAACCTCGAACCCAACTTGACTGTACTTACCACGTCGTATCCCCTTGGCTTTTTATTGTGTTTACAACATAGCTTATAATTCGCTTGACATAATGGAAGCATAACTGAAGAAACCAATTCAATTATGACATTCTAATTTCGCTGAACAAATAAACAAGTAACGAGAGCAAAACGTTCAAGACTTCGAAGATACTCTGAATGTTTATATATAGACACCACATCGTCATGGAAGGAAAAGGACCAAACCAACCACACCAAGAGCCAAGAATACAGCCAGTCTTTTGAGAAATGAGAATCTTCTACCGATATTATTAATTTCTCTTATATTTACCTCTTACGTTTAAGTTGAAGTTTTCGGTTCAGTCTTAGCTTTAGTTATAGCCTTAGTTTTAGTTTTAGTTGTGGATAAGGATGTGTTGATGATTTTCGATTGTATGTAAATTATAATTTGTTGCTTGTTTCTTTTTCTCTTTGCATTTGCAGTTTGGCGCTTTAACTCCCTTAGAACCCCGGCTAGGAAAGAAATTAATAGAACCACTCACAAATCTAATTCATAGGCAAGTCTTGAATTCATTGCAAAATAAACAAACAAAAACAAACAAACAAACAGAAATTAACTGAACGAAACCCCAAAAGTGTGTGGAAAACGATTGCAAAGCGAAAATAGCAATTAATTAAAATGAAAATAAGACCGAATAATGGTCAATAGCTGTCGGCGATCGCTGCTCGATGATTGTGCGACTGAATAATATATTATATTGTCTCATTTTTGTATCATTTCCACATATAAAACATTCCTTTAAGCTTTTTAAGTCATTTACATTTCCTATGATCTTCTAGAGCTGGGAAAATATTGATTTTAATGGCGATACTAACATTTATAGTTTAAATCATGGTTAAAACCAATGTGTTATCTATTAGTAATTTGTATAATATCAATAACAATATAAACTGATCTTCTTGTTTAGGAAGAAGTATTTTCTATTCCCCTATTTTTCTGTTTTATTTATAGAAATTGTAATTTCTTCGATTAATCAATTTTTTTCTTTTCAATTATCGCGATAAATCGATTTTTGCCCAGCTCAAGTATCTCTCGCGCTCTGTTTCCTATCTCGCTCTCAACTTACGACTGTCGCCATCCTGCTCTAGTTTGTGTTTGTTTTAGTTCTTTCTCGCTCTTTCTATTGTTTGCCTATCGATTGTTTGTCTATCGATTGTCTGCTTACCGAGCACACTCATCGAGAACAAAATATAAAAAAGAAGTAACGGATAAAGAAGAAGCAATAGCAGAAACGTTGCAGTTGTTTTTGTAGGTGTTTGTTGACTTTTCTTTTCCGTTGCCTTTTGCTGAGTTGCTTTGCCACAATATTGTGTGTGTATGTTTTTTTTTTTTTTGCTGTTGTCTATCGCTATAATCGCTAACTGTTATCGCTGCCACTCAACTGCTATCGATATTGCTGTTGTTGTAATCACTTTTATTGCTATTGTTGTTAGTGCAATGTTTGTCGCTTTACCGCAGCTTATTCTTAATACAAGTTCCTTTCTTTCTCAAACTAATACAATCCACAAAAAAAAAAAATTAAAAAAAAAAAAACAAACTACCAACAAAAACGAACCAAAACCAACCAAAACCAAAACCGAACCCAACTCACCCAACAGCACCTCGGCGATGAGTCTCCTGTACGAATGCATCAACACGGTGATCGCGGTGCTCATCAGCATTAGCAGCGGTATGCCCAACCACAGTGCCTCCATCCAGCTCTGCGTCCAGAAGCTGCGCATCCTCATCGAGGACTCTGACCAGAACTGTGAGTACTGCCACCTATAGGGGGATGTAAATATACAAATTGTTACCCTCTTGGCAGTGAAATACCTGGGCCTGTTGGCCATGTCCAAGATCCTGAAGACGCATCCAAAGAGTGTGCAGGCGCACAAGGATCTGATTTTGGCCTGCCTGGACGACAAGGACGAATCGATTAGATTGCGCGCCTTGGATCTGCTGTACGGGATGGTATCCAAAAAGAACCTAATGGAGATTGTCAAGCGTCTGCTGGGTCACATGGAGCGGGCGGAGGGCTCGGCCTATCGCGACGAGCTGCTCTACAAGGTGATCGAGATATGCGGCCAGAGTTCCTACCTGTATGTAACCAATTTCGAATGGTATCTAACCGTGCTGGTGGAGCTTATCCAGCTGGAGGCTGGCTCTCGGCACGGCCGGCTCATTGCCGAGCAGCTGCTGGATGTGGCCATTCGGGTGCCAGTTGTCCGACAATTTGCTGTGAACGAGATGACCAATCTGCTGGACACGTTTACCGTTTCGGCGCAGAGCAACTCCATGTACGAAGTCCTCTATGCCGCCGCCTGGATTGTCGGCGAGTTTGCCGGCGAACTGGAGGATGCGGAGAAGACGCTCAATATCCTGCTCCGTCCCAGACAGCTGCCCGGCCACATCCAGGGGGTCTACGTGCAGAATGTGATCAAGTTGTTTGCCCGCCTGGCCACCACATGTCTAGAGCTTCAGGATCTGCCTGGATTGGTCAAAGTGAGTGCGCTCCAAATGCCTATTTTTTTAATTAATTTTACCGTCTTTTTTGGCAGCTTTGCGAGCATGTTTTGGAGAAGCTGCAGCACTTTAATGGCTCCAGCGATATCGAGGTCCAGGAGAGAGCCAACTCTGCTTGCATGCTGATTGAAATGCTGCGTACTCAGCTCTCCGTGACGGACGAGGGGATGGCCTTAATGGACACGACGACGACGGAGGGCGGCGGCATTCCGCCACTGGCCATTGAGATTGTCCAGGAGATAACGCTGCTATTTGCCGGCGAACTGATTCCGGTGGCGCCCAAGGCGCAACGGAAGGTGCCCCTCCCAGATGGACTGGATTTGGATGAGTGGATTAATCCACCTCCCCCTGAAGATGCGGCGAGCAGTTCGTCCTCGGAACATGACAAGGACGAGCTCTTTGTTAGCGCCGGTACGGGAGTGGATGGCAGCAGCGGTGGCGGCGGCAGTGGCGGTGGAAAGCGTCGGCAGAGCTTGGAGCTGACGCCGGAGCAGCTGGAGCGGCAGCGTATGGCTCGTCTTCTGGAACAATCCAGCAATCCGCATTATCTGAAATCAACGCCAACGGCAAGCGGATCGGCGGCCAACGCGGATCAGTATGACAATATAGATGACATTCCCATAACAGAGCTGCCGCTGGACATGGAGGGTGTGGCCGCTCTTCGCGTGGGCAGTAAGTTTCCCGAGTTACACGAGTGGATCCACCAGTAAACATTATCTTTCTCTAGTTACGAAGCGTTCGGACAAATATCTGCAGGAGCAGCAGCAGCAGGCTTCTGCCCAGGGCGGCGGCAAGGATGGCAAGAAGAAGCATAAAAAGGGCAAGAAGAGCAAAAAGTCCAAAAATAAAGTTGCCTACAACAGCAGCTCCGAATCGGAAGGAGGTATGTGGAGGTTCTCGGATCAAGGATCGATCTCGCTTCCTAACTATTTTGTTGTCTTTGCAGAGCCAAAACCCTTGCACATTGTCAACACCACACTGGACATGCCCGAGGGCGTTTCAATGTCGGACAGCGAGGACAAAGACGGCAAATACGATCCCCATGATCCCCATCGAGCTCTGGACATTGAGCTGGACATGTAAGTGGCCTCTCCAGCGATATATGTATGTATGTAGTTTCAGAAAATGTAATAAACTCTGTTCCACCACAGCACGGACTTTGAGGCGCCGGCGGTCAGGTCCACCACGTCATCGAAGAAGCCGTCGGGCAAGGAGAATCTCAAGGTGCCAGCGGAAACCACAAGCAGCAGCAGCACCTCCAAAAAGGACAGAAAAAAGGACAAGGACAAGGACAAGGACAGGGAGAGTAAGCGGGAACGCAAGGCAGCCGCTGCTCAGCCGGTGATCGATCTCATCGATGCCAACACGCCCACACCCAGTCCCCGCCACACGTCCAGCAACAATGCTTCAAATAGTGTCCTTCCCGATGCTGCCAAGCCTCACAAGCAAAAGAAGAAGAACAAGGAGAAGACGCAAGCGTCAGCGCCAGGCATCATCGACATCGTCCAGGAGGAAGAGCTTAATGAGGCGGAGTCAGCGTCCAAGTCGCACAAGAAGAAGCATAAAAAGGAGAAATCTCAGCGCAAGGAGAAGAAAAAGACATCTTCCGCTTCGGCAACCGACTATGAACAGCCACTGGGCATCTCCACGCCCAGCAAAGAGATTTTTTAATAGCTAAGCTCCCTCCAAGTTCCATTAAAATTATTATTATTATTATTATTTTCGTTCAAATAATTAACTATAACGATCGAAATTCATTTAAACATTATCCCGTGGACTTTCCATTATTCTCAATAAGTTGGAAAACAATAAGAACCACAAAAAAAAACTAAAATTATCGCTGCGATATAAAAACAAAACCAACAAAAACACTGAACAAATTGCAAAACTAAAAATCCATAAAGACCGTACATACTTAAATTATTAGAAATATATTTATAAAATTGTAAATTGAGAATTATAAACAACACATTAAAAATGCCGCCAGTCTGCCAATTGCGGCTTTAAAAGAAGAAAAACCAACAACAAATAGAAGAAAATAAAAGAGAAAACATCGGTGGAAACACAATCTCCGATGTACTATCTATTTTTGATGAATTTGTAGCCTGTAGAGCATGCGATTCTCACAAACAATTATATACCTATAAAAATATATTATAGAATTTTTTAATGAACAAACTGCATTGGATTGTAAAAACACAAAAAATTATATATGAATCAAACTCCAAGTACTGCTATATATACATATATATATATTATTAACTGAGGGACAGCAACGGAACAGAGAAGCTAAGTGAAATTATACATACATAATGCAGGTGTACATGCTATGTATTATATATAGAAACACCCACACACCCACACATACAAAAGATATAAACGTTAAATAAATGAAAAGCAAAATACACAGTTGAAATAACCAGAATGAGATTAACAAAGTTTTTTAATTTAAGTTTAATTTCTTTATTTTATTTTGCAATCTCTGCAAAAAAAAAAACCCCTAAAAATAGAGGGGAAACCCCTGATATGAAAAATTTGAATTATAGAGCTGCAAGTATCCGATATCACTTTAGATGCTATCGATGTCTGTATATCGGTCTTGAGCCAGCCTTGCCAGACTTTTGACTATCGAATATGTTTCCTTTTAAACAAACAATCGATATAATATACCAAAAATATACTGCGTTCAAACAGCTGTTCTTTTGCGGAACAAATCGAAAACGTGAGTGTTTGTTGATTTTTTATAAAAATGTATAAAATATTGCAATAATATTGATGTTTTTCCTCGTAAACTTATAAAGAACTAACAGCCACATGTGACAGAGGCATTACTTTTCCGCCACCCCTGCTGACTGTGCCTGACAAGGGCCGCAAAAGACACGGAATTATATAACCGCCGGTTAAAGAAACACATGAGTCCCTACAGCGGCTCCGTTCGTCGTCTGCTGGACAGCTGGCCCGGAAAGCAGCGCTTCGGTGTCTACCGCTTCCTGCCGCTCTTCTTCCTGCTGGGCGCCGGCCTGGAATTCTCCATGATCAACTGGACCGTTGGCGAGACCAACTTCTGTGAGTAGGGGAACCAAAATCCAGGTTTTGCATAGTTATAATTTATTGTTCGCATTCCCTTTCCCTCGGTAGACCGAACATTTAAGCGCCGCCAGGCCAAGAACTACGTGGAGGAGCAGCAACATCTGCAGGAGAGGCAGACAGCCACCACCGAGCACTGATCAACAATGCCCGCCGGTGTTTCTTGGGGCCAGTACATGAAGTTCTTGGGCAGCGCCATGCTGGCCATGATGGCCGGATCGCAGGCTGTGCACATGTACTATCGCCCGCTCGAAGATCTGCCCGCCTACATAGAGCGGGAGAAGCGTAGCCCAGATGCGAGTCCCAGTGCCACGAAGCCACCAGATTCTGTTGATTAAAGTTAAAGTTAAGCTAGCTTTCGGTGTTTATCTTAAAGCACTTTTTTTTAAACAAATCTATTGTAAGCCAGAGCTACTTGTCGTGCACCTTGCGGTGGTTTTTGAGGCACGTCTGCTGGCGGAAAGCCTGGCCGCACGTGCCGCACACATACGGCTTTTCGCCGGTGTGAATGTACTCATGGTGCCGCAGCGTCTTGCGGGACGCAAAGCTCTCCGGACAGTGGCGGCAGGCAAAGGGCTTGAGCTTGAGATGGACCGCCCGAACATGGGCCTCCAGTTCAAAGCGGCGGGCGAACCGCCGGCCGCAGTGCTCGCAGGGCAGCTTGTCGCTGGAGTGCATCAGCATGTGCTGCAGTAGCATGAACTTCTTGGCCATCCGGCGCCCGCACACCTGGCATTCGTGCGGCAGCACATCCTGGCGGCTCCCATCCTCGTTAGCGGTGGCATGCTGCTGCAGAGTGTGATAGCGCAGCGTGTAGCGCGAATGGAACTCCTTCTGGCAAATGTCGCAGTAGTGGCGGTCTCCGCTGCCGCCCTCCTTGGCGGCCAGCTCGTCCTCCGTCGGATGCTTCGTCCGGCGATGGTACTTCAGATTGGCCGACTGATTGAAGCTGGCGCCGCACTGCTCGCAGATGAACTTGCGCGGGGCACTGTCCCGCTCTCGAGGGCTGTGCTTCAGCCGCTTGTGCTTCTGCATGGCTATGCGGCTGGTGTAGACCCGCTCGCAGCCCGGCTGATCGCAGGGATGCCGACGCTCCAGCGGCGTGTGCACCTCGCGGATGTGCGTGTACAGGCCGCCCATGAAGCTGTAGGCCTTCTCGCACTGATCGCACTGGAAGGGTCGCTTGCTGCCTTCGTGCACCTTCCGGACGTGGGCCGCCAAGGTGAGTTGGTGGGCAAAGCTGTGCCGGCACACCGGGCACTTGAGGCTGTTTCTCGCGGTGCTTCTCGCGGCCTTTCCTCCGCATTTCTCTGGCTTTGCGACGGGCTCATCTATGGGATCGGGGTCGGGATCGGGCTCTGGTGGCTCCAGACTGTGCAGGGACTCCTGATCGTGGTTTAGGCCGTCCAGGTCCTCGTAAACCACCTCGAAATACGGCTCCGGCTTTTGATCATCCTCCTCCTTTTTGAGCACTTGCAGCAACCGCTGCCGGCATTCTTCCGCTCTGGTGCGGAACCGTTCGAAATTCTGGATAAGTACGAGGCATTCCGGGCACAGTTCTCGCGGCCACCACGGCTGCTCCTCCTCTGCCGCGTTCTGCGGCTTCCGATCCGGCACGAGATTTATATTTATATCGAGCAACAGTTGCAGCTCCGGACTTATTGGAATTGCGTCTGATTGGTATTCTTCGGTGGCCCGTTCTCCGTCCAGCTTGAGCAGACAGGTGCGGCAGTGTTGCCTGGCGGTTTCCCGGGTTAGGGTTCGCAGCATTTTGTCCCAGATTGTTATTAATAATTGGGATTGTTATTACTTCGAGAATATAAACAAATGCTGCAGTGTGGCCGAAGCACAGAAAAATGTTCTAAAACTAAAGTGGAACGGTGGTATTATGGAACATTAAGTGTGGCCATCTGCCGTGGGGACCAAAATCCGTTATTTTTCCGACGAACTTTGGGCTTATAAGGGGAACACCTGGCGGGGCACACTGAACTCGCTCGAAACAGAACGAAAAAAAAAACACAACCAACTACACGCACTGACAGTTACTGTTAGGACAAGGAGAAAAAGTGAAAACCAAAAGCTGCGTTTCTTAGCCAATTTCCTGTACATCACAATCATGAAGTTCCAATACAAAGAGGAGCACGCCTTCGAGAAGCGTCGCGCTGAGGGCGACAAGATCCGTCGCAAATATCCAGACCGTGTACCCGTAAGTACCCGAATTTATATATATACGTATATGTATTGTGTATATCGTGCGTGTGTTGGAGTGCGCGAGTGTATGTATGCGTTTGTTTTGCGTCGTTCGCTTTTTTTTTTGTTGTTTTTTCTGTACCGAAGAAAATCAATACTGCGCATATTGGGGATGTTGGTAATTGTTAATAATTTCGCAACGGGACGTCAGGTGCTGAATGCGCAGCGATTGCATAAAATGCATTTCAGCTGGGAAAACATTTGCGAGCAATCACAATGCTCTCAGATGAAATGCAAAAGGAATTGTCCCCCGTCAAACACTCACACATCTAACACAAAAAGAAAAAAGAACAAAGCAGCTTCGCAGTGTGTGTGTGAGTGCGAGCGAGCTAGCCGTTTCACTTGCTCAGCTGTTGAAGTGTTGTTGTTTTCCCACTGGCCTGCCCGATTTCATCTGCTCCCTGCCTCCCCACTCCGCTTGCCACACCGCGAACCAGTTGTTTTTGATTTAAATTTCATTTTTGGTGTTTGTTTGCTTGCAAAAACAAGCGAGTGTACTGCGCATAATAACAAATCACCCACTAATACACACACGGGCACGCACACAGTGACAGGAATTAGTCATAGAGATGGGCTCCACACAAAAAAAAAAAAAAAAAACAAAACTGAAAACGGGAAAACAAGGGAGACCAAGAGAGGGAACAGCAGGCGGGGGAGCAGGTCTCCTCCGCTATTGCTATTTCACCACCTTATCAGCGAACTCCACTCCTTTCCCAGTGCACAAAAGGAGGCAGCAAGCAAAAAGAAAACAATTAAAAATAATTGTAAATGTAAAAAATATTGAGCTGAAGGTGCCCCAATCGCCAGAGAAGTGCACTCGCTGTTTTTGTTTTTCGATTCTCTGCCGCATATATACATGACAAAATACATACACATATATATGATTTATTTGTGTTTTTATTTGTTCGCCTGTTTTTGATTTCGGGTTTTGGCAAGTGTACAAAGTGCCAAAGTCACATAACAGCTGATGAGTGCGGGAAGGCCAGCTGGTCGTCGCATCATACATGCATATATAATAACATACATATATCCCAAATTCCTTCTAGTATCTCAAATAATTCAACATTAGACGCTATTGCCAAAACACAAAAACACCTTGGATTCGGCCAATGACGCTAGCCAGATTCGGTTTTCTTGGGGTGGTGTGTGAAACAGAAGGGAAAGGAAGAGGGGCGAAAAAGCGTCGATAAGCGGCAATGGTTTGCTAATTTCGTATTCATCGGCCAAAAATATTATTTGTTGTTGCTTGCGCCCCGCTTCCTGTTCTAAAAGTTGGCCAAAAAACCAGTTGGCTAATTAGACTGGCACAGGGGTTAAACATGGCATAGCTAAGCTCAAACAGGGGTTAAACAGAGTCTTGCTAAGCTCCACCAGTAGGTAAATGTAAATGAAATCTATAAATTACTTGGTTAATATACAAATTTCATTCTAAAAAAACTCTCCTTATAGTATCCCATAGTTCAGTTTAGTTTAAAATTGTGGTCTTTCAGCAACAAAATTACTTGTAAGTAAAACTTTTCCATTTTTTGTCAGTTTTTAGCCTAAAAGGTTTCCCTAGGCCAGTGAGTTTATCCATTTTGAACTTTAATGCCAGCTTGATAGTACATTTTCCTCAACATGCTTATGTTGTGGTAAATTTAAGCAGAACTTTATGCCAAATATAAATATTAACATGGTAACGCTATCAAGTTATAGGAATACTTCTATTATACACACAACAAGTGTGTTGAGAACCTGAAACTTGAATGGCGAAACTCCTCGTTACTCATTCAACTGCCTAATTACATATTTCAGTTGCCAAATTGGTAATTCAAGTACGTTTTTACCCCAATTTACTTGAACTAACTAACATCAAGATTTAGTAAGGGGTTTTGCATTTAAAATACAGAACTTGACATTTCTCATTACTGTTCATATTGTGAAATTACTTATTAGGCTTCTAAACTGATTAAACTGTCCAAAGCAAGCACGAAATTGCTAATTTCAATTACCAAATGAATCATGTTTAGCCCCTAAAGGGTTAAGCCAAGTCACGAACAGTAGGAATTGCATTTTATACTATAAATTTTCTTTATTTGCCTTTACTTATGTTTAGGAAGGTACATAACCATGACTTTGAGTGGATTATTTGCTATTAAAATAATACAAGTGCTTTGGCTTGGATAAAATATTAAAAACAATTACCTTACAGTATTCAAGGCACGAAATGTGCGAATCCCCAGGTAGCACGTAGTCGAGCACACGCAGAAATGCAATGCCTTGGCACGTAGTCAGCACATATTGAGCAAACTAGAACTACATAACTCATCTCCTGTTTTCTTTTCTCTTTCGCTGCCAGGTGATCGTTGAGAAGGCTCCCAAGGCGCGCATCGGTGACCTGGACAAGAAGAAGTACCTGGTGCCCTCGGATCTGACTGTTGGCCAGTTCTACTTCCTCATCCGCAAGCGCATCCACCTGCGTCCTGAGGATGCCCTCTTCTTCTTTGTGAACAACGTCATTCCACCAACATCGGCAACCATGGGCTCCCTGTACCAGGTAACAAACATACCTTTCTCTCTCTCTCTCTCTCTGATCTGTGTGTTTAACGATTTTTATGTCTAAATTTTTTGTGTTAAAGGAACACCACGAGGAGGACTACTTCCTGTACATCGCCTACTCCGATGAGAATGTCTACGGCATGGCCAGGGTCAACTAACTCGGCGGCGCTTCGCATTGCACCGCTGCGGAAAACAACCCCCTATACAGAAATCTATATATATAAATACAAATATATTTTATGTTTAGCATGCAGCTTAAAAACGGACGCGAGTTAGCTAAACGAATTGATGAAAAGAATTTGAAAATGATCTGAATCAGGCAACAAAAAAATCCACAAAACAAAACACAGAAGAAAACGACAAAAACAATTGTTATGTGAACTTTACTTTATATATATACATTTTCTATACGCATTAGTATTTTCAATTAAAACTCGGCTCCTTTCCTACCATTATTAACCCCAGAAACACAGGCTCCCCATCTAATTTAAATTGCTGCTACACGCGCATGCCCTTTGTACTTGACTTTTATTCGCTTATTTCGTTATTTTTCGCCCCTTTACCCACTTTTTTTTTACGATACAACAAAATTTTGTGCATATTTAGTGTGTATGGTTACGAATAGGACTCTCTCGGTTAAGTGTATGGTAATTAATCTATTATTAAATAAACAAAAACTACAAAAATACGTAAAGTGCTTTGATTGGGGGTGACTTGGCAAATAAAGAAACAAGCTAAGGAACAAATAGATTCAAATATGATAATTTCTTTTGTTAAACGCACAATAATTATCTAGTGCAAAATATAAATATATAAATATTGCAAATTAAATCATTATTTAGTTTTTTAAATCAAATTAATACTTTCCTCTGGTGGTTGATAAAAATGAATAGTATTTATTCATTGAGATATTAATATGCAAAACAAGGAAAAGGTTAACTTCGGCAAGCCGAAATTTGTATGCCCTTACAGTTTGAGATTCGATCAGGTATTTATATTATTTATGAAGGCGAAGTGATTCATCTGCTTTGTTTTATTAGGTAATTTTATCGCAGCAACTAAGGACTTATCAGTGCAGTGCTTCAGTTTTGAAAATGGCGCCTAGCAGCTCAATCGATGGGCAGCACTGTTGATCTGTCTGTCCGGACGATAAATAAGGATAACATGAATATATTGATATATTCTAGCAAAATAATGGTAAATAGCAAAAACCCGGAGCTAAAATAAAATTAATGTGCAGAAATGATAAGCCTTGTTTAGCCTTTAATTCAAATGAAAGCGAAAATAAGGCCAATTGGCTACAGCTGATTAAGCAGCTGTTTAATAATTCATTAGAGCTCCCAAAAAGGTTTATTTTTTTAGTGAAATTTGGCACTCCACCTTGATTGGTTAATAATATAGTTATAAATATTTTTAAATGTCATAAAAATTAGAAAAACATCTAAAACGATAATAAAAAAAGAGGACACTAGAAGAAGCTATCGATACCATCGATATACAATACAATCGGCGCTACATCGCTGTTACTGCCAGCTCTAGCTGCTGCTTAAAAATTATTAACAAATCGCCGTTTTTTCATGTGAAACACATCGTGTGCCAAAAGTGCAACACGCCCGCGCCAGAAACAGGGCCCACACGGACACAGACTCGCACGGAAACAGGTAAATGCGCCGCTTGCCACCTCGCTAGCCGGATAAAAGCGGACCCAGTTACAAAACAGGCGAGAAGGTGCAAAATCGAAATCTAAGGAAAAAAGAACAGCCCACGGGGGGAGGGGAGGGAGAGAAAAAACCTCGCCACTGATGAGCACTGTTATTGTTATTGCTCCAGTTGTTGTTTCTGTTGTGCCTCGTGACGGTGTAAATTAGTGTAAATAACTTGCGTAGTTCAGTTAACAATTAGATTTCCTTTCTTGTTGTCTACCAAATGCAATTGATTTTCGTGTCTTTTTGTTGTTGTTGGTGCTGCTGGGGGATGGTTTGGCAATCGCAACACCCCCGTCGCTGCCGGGTTTCTTGAACCCCCAATCCTTTGCCGGAAAAAACTGAAATAAAGTGAAAGAAACAGCTGCAACGGTTGCCACATAACCGTAACCCTAGTAACTGCGTCGAGGGACAACCGGGTTATTGAATTATGGCGAAACATGCTGATTAGACACTTCGGGGTGAAAAAGCAAGAAAAACAGAAAATGAATACCAATTGAAGAAATGGCAAGAGAAAACAGCAAAAGCAGTCGTGTTATTGTCCAGCTCAGCTTGTTTTTGTTGTCTTCCTTGTCTCCGTTCTCCGCTCTCCTCCTCCCCCACGTCACTCTCTGTTCTTTGCACTCTCTCTGCCTCTCTCCCATTTGCTGTGTGTGTGTGTGCGCCTTCCGTCTCTGTTTTCCGCTTCTGTTTCTGGCTCGTTTCGTTTGGCGAACATGTGGATTCGTTTTATTGGTGCTTGAAATCGCATGATAATCTCGCTACCGCTGCTGTTCTTCTTGTTATTGTTATTGTTCTTGTTGTTGCGCTTTTCCGCGGGCTCTGGCTCTGCACACAGACACGCGCACAGAGATTTTCATTTTCCCAAGCAAATCAAATTCAATTTAGAAAACTATCAAAACGCCCGCAGAATGACCAAAAAATATAATATATAATTAAATCGAATATGGTATACACTTTACTTAGTTTAAATGGGATTACCATTTAATATTTAATTTTCCACTTCTCAAAATTTAATTAAAAGTATTTGTTTAAGAAATTTGAGTAAAATGTAGAAGCTAGAAAAAAAATCACTATTTTTATACCCCTACAGGATATTATAATATCAGTCAAAGGCTTGAAAATTCATTGAAGGAGTCATTTCCGAACCTATAAATCGTATATTTTCTTGATCAGCATCAACAGCTGGAGTCGATCTAGACATGCCGGCAGAAAATAAAATGTTTACATTTTTTATAAAATCGTTAAAATTCTCAAAAAAAATTTTCGAAAAATGTATTTTGTTTTAGATTCTAAATTTAGTATCCAGATTTGTTAGTCTAATAAAAACCAACATAACAACAGTTTGCTTAATGCTTTTTTGACTGAGTTATGTCCCAAAATATGCATAGATAACCCATTTCTACAAAATTTTATAAGGGGTTAATCGCAAGAAATTTTAGAAATTGAGGAAAAAATTAAAATAAATTAAAAAAAGGTTATATTTAGAATACAGTTTTTAATTAATTTTATAAAACCCAACTCAGAACATCTTTTCGAATTAAAATTAATGGATTTTTGACTTAGTTATTATTGATTTCCATAAAACAATTTCCAGCTTCAAGGGTATATACATCTTGGTTTCTCAAAGTTAGCTTCATTTCTTGTTCTTTTGAAATATTTGCATAAAAAATATTTAATTTTTAAATATACAATTTGTTTACATTCTGTGCGTGTGCCGGAAGAGTAAATTTGGGCACCCCGGATTTAGTGTATATTTTTTAGCCAAGGGAACGGCAGGGGTTAAAAAGTCACAAAGCTGACATACGGAGATTAAGTTAGGTCCTCAAGATAACCGGATCCGGGGACATTGATAAAAAGTAGTGCACGCACTTTTGCGATAAGACCTGGGCACACATTAGAATGATAGCAGAGTAGCCTGCCTCCGTCCCAAAACTCAAAGCCCAAATCCAAGCCAAGTGACAACAAATAAATAAATTAGGGCACGCACAAAATTAGAGAGCCAACAACATATACATATTATGCTCACATATACATATTAGATTTATACATAGCTTGGACACTCTGCACCGCGCCGCCAGTTTGTTAGCTTATCAGTTTATCAGCGGCCTTCGCCGGGGCAAGGGCTTATTTTTATATTTTGTTACCGCCTTAAAATTCAAAGTTCTTCAATTCGTTGCGTTTTTGCGTTTTTGTTTTTGTTTATTTTTTGCTATAAGCAGCCACACACACCAGCCAACACAGCGCTTAAATGTCACAGCACTCGAAGAAGGATAACAGCAGCAAAAGCAGCAGTAGCCATGCGAACCAGAGCCACAAAAATGCGAGCAACAGCAGCAGCAGCAGCAGTCCAAACTCCGTAGCCACCAGCGGCAACAAGAGCCACAAACGGCATACGGCGGCCAATGGCAGTGTGAAGGCCAATAGCAATTCCCAACATACCAACAGTAGTCACACGCCCTCCAAGTCCCCCAGTGGCGTCGGTAGCAACAATAGGAATATCATAATGCAGGGCGCCGGCGCCGCATCTGCGCCAGTGCTTAGCAAGAAGGAGAAGAACCAAAAAGACAAGCAGCGCGAAAAGGAGCGCCTGGAACGCAGCCAGCTGGTACTCTGGCGGCATCCGCTGCAGACCACCAAGTACTGTGGCCTCGAGCTGGCCGCCCTGCTGCGCACATGGAGCGCCAGGTGAGTTATTGCCAGGACCTCTTAATCCGGGTTAGCCAACTGATATTCCCCTCTTTGATTTTTACAGATTGCTGCAGCAGCGGCTGCTACTGGCCGCCCTGATAGTATTAGGCATTGTATTTAGCATAATTTACAAAATAGATGGTCCCCATCAGCTGTTCATCGAGCTAGTGCGAAGGAACACCTGGTTCTTTGTCTACTGGCTCGGTTTGGGCGTACTCTCGTCGGTGGGCCTGGGCACCGGCCTACACACGTTCCTGCTCTACCTGGGGCCGCACATAGCCAGCGTAACGCTGGCCGCCTACGAATGCAATTCGCTTCGTTTCCCCCAGCCACCGTATCCAGATGAGTGAGTAAACCCATATGCCCAAATAGTATGCCCTCGTTGACATTCTCTTTTCCATTCTTGCAGCATCATCTGCCCGGAGGAGCCATACGATAAGCGAGTACCAAATATTTGGTCCATCATGTCCAAGGTGCGACTGGAGGCATTCCTTTGGGGCGCCGGTACAGCGCTGGGCGAGCTGCCGCCGTATTTTATGGCCAAGGCGGCGCGACTCTCGGGCTATGATCCGGACGATGCTGAGGAGCTGGCCGAATTCGAGGCATTGAATGCGAAGAGGCATCAGAAGAACCTCAGTCTGATGGACAAGGGCAAGCTGTTTATGGAGCGCGTGGTGGAGCGCGTCGGTTTCTTTGGCATCCTGGCCTGTGCAAGCGTGAGTGGTGGATATATATACCTATGTGGGGTGGGAATCTTATTATATTGGGATATTTGTGAACTCTGCTAACAAGTTGCTTTAACTTTTTTGCTTTTTTTTGTTGTCTTGCAGATTCCCAATCCCCTTTTCGATCTGGCTGGCATTACTTGCGGCCATTTTCTGGTGCCATTCTGGACATTCTTCGGGGCCACGCTCATCGGCAAGGCCGTGATCAAGATGCACATCCAGAAGATCTTTGTTATAATTGCCTTCAACGAGACGCTTATAGAGCGGGCGGTGGATCTACTGGCCACGGTACCCGTGCTCGGCCATAAGCTACAGGAGCCGTTCAAGGCGTTCCTTAAAAATCAGAAGCAGCGACTGCATCGGCAGCAACGTGGAGCGTCTGGTGGCGCTGGCGGCGGTGCTGGTGATTCCGGCAATCTGCTGTCCAAGATCTTTGAGACGTTCGTCATCGGTATGGTCTGCTATTTTGTGGTCTCCATTGTGAACTCGCTGGCCCAGAGCTATCACAAGCGACTGCACAAGAAACCGTCGGCTGTAACGCCACCACATGCCGCAGCGGGGCCCAAGAGGCTGGGCAAGTCAAAGGCTTTAAGGGATTAGAGGGTGTGGCAATCTCTTCGGAACCGTTTCGTTTTTATATATTTTTTGTTTGATGTGTTTATCGCTTTTAGTCGAATTATAAGTGTATGCGGTGAATCGATGAGTTCTTTTTTTTTGTCGAAAGAGAGAGAAAGCGAGAGTGCGGGAAAAGCCAGAGGAATTTACCTTGTAGACTAGATTAGGAAAAGCAGAAGGGCGAGGAGGAGGATGTGGGTGGTGAACCGTATAGCAGCCACAATAGACGGAGAATATATATTTTAGTAAAGTGAATACAAAACCCTAGAAATTTATGTCGCTGCGCCGCAAAAGTAAAAGGGACAGCAGCTAGTCGTCGCTCCTAAAGAAAAACAAAAGCAAATACAAATTGTGCAAAAGCAAAAGCTGTGCAAAAGACAAAACAATAGCAAGCCAGAGCAAAACAGAGAACCCAAAATTAAGTGTAAAGTAAAGGAAGGATGAAGAATAAAGTATACAAGTGCTGAAAAATAAACGAAATATGGAATATATATACAACTGAAAGCCGATAATGTATGCATCAATTCTTATGGGGAAGACTGGGCATATCATTCCAGTAGCGAAATATACACAAATGGAATGAATCAATTAAAACGGAGACCGACCGAGGTCGACTAAAGCCAAATTCTGTTCATTATCGTAAGCTTTTCTTATGATTCTCGGTTAAAACCATTAAGTAAATAAATGCAAATGTTGGCGAACTAAAACAATGATATTTATTACTATTATTACTAAAGATGTACACATGTATGTACATATGGTTTGGGAAGTGAGATAATGCTTTTGCGATAAGAGCCTTAAGAGGTAAATAATTTGATTTTCGCAAACAAAATTTGCAAAAATTGGATTTTGAAAAGAAATTTTAAAAGTATAATTGAATTTCTTTTACTTAAACCCTAGAAGTAACTAATTAGTTGGTAATACGTATTTGTATATGTATTTTGTAATATCAGTTTAAAGCTTTCTTGCAGCTGTATGTGTTATATAATAATAGTTTTGGCTTGGACTTACCTGCAGGGATTTTCTAGACCCGATTGCTTCTAGAGCTTATCCGCAGTAAAGGACACTCAGTTGCCTTCCATCTTGACTTGGCTGGGATTCATTGATTAATAATTCCTTCGATTGCAGAGATGTTTGTTGATTTTGAATGAATATAATATGAACTTGCACTTTTCCATCAACGAGACAGTTATTCGGGGGTCTTCCAGAAGGGTTGCAGGCTGCAGCGGAGGGAGAGAGAGAGACAGAGAGAAAGATAGAGAGAGTGAGAGAGGTTGATCGAGAAAAAGAGACGGAGAGAGATCTGTCTTTCACTCCCACTCTCTCTAACTTGGCTTAAAAGATTAAAAGATATGATGATTTTCAGAAAACTCTTTGGCTGGCTGGTGGGTATTGCTGACCTATTTTTTTTACACATTAAACAAATAAATGTTTTAAAAAAGAAAATATTAAGTGCACTCTTATTTGAAAAGCATGCAGCAATGTTTATCCCTCTATCGAAATGGAAATACAGCTTTTTTCTTTTTCAGCCAACGCATAAAACTTTAATTGAAGCCCCGAGGGGGTGGCAGCTCAGAGGTCACCGTCACCCCCCTGTGCAGTGCACTGAAAGTATGCAGAAAAATTGATAGTAATTTCAATATGAAATGTGAATATTCCGCCACAATCCTACTTTGAGACAATTAAAAGGAATACAAAGGATAATGGAATTTGTTTCTGTGTTCAACGAATTCAAACGAATTTTATTTATACGCATGGCCATGAGGAATGCAAAAAAAAAGGGAGTCCACCCCCTGCAGCTACTACCCAACATGTCCAGCGTTGTTGCCTTTTTTGATTTACGGCTTTCACATTTTCACATTTTCATAGCGAGAACAAAACTCAATTTGTCCTGTTCTCGGGGCACAAAAAACTGTTGCTCCAATTACGCAGCAAACTGCAATCGCAGAAGCACTCCCTCGCAGTGGCATTCGCATTTTGTGCCGCCGATGGCCCAGAAAAACTTTCAATTTGCAAGTATTTAAAAAAAAAAGGAGATCCTCCTCTTTCTCCGGGAAACTGTAATTACTTTTCCTTCCGAAAGCAAGTCAAAATATTTATGGGTGATGCACAAGTAAACAAGCCATGTAGAACAAGTTGCGGTTGCAAAATCATTTTTTTTTTCCCCCTACCAATTTTCGCCATGGAATTGCATGTAAATATTGATTAATTACTCCCTGGCTGGGAGGCAGGCAGAAGGAGCAGAAGGACCCAAGCGAAATAAATGTTAATGAGTCTCGACCAGGTGAAATCCATTACCAAAAAACCCTTATTTATTTGAAAATTTATTGGTAAATTTAAATACAATTTTCAGTTTAACCTCCCAGCTGACAAAAGCTTCGTTTATGATATTAAAAACGATAGTTTTGCGAATTTTAGGCGAACAAAAGGTCCTTTTCAGAGATGCTTTCAGTTTCGTACCTTTTACGATATCATCAGCGGTTATAATCCAGAAAATTCACAATACTCGTCCGCTATTCGTCAGTTTGCGCGTCCGTTTTTGAGCATTTAGCGAAACTAATGCGGCAAGTCTGATATTTTGTCCGTATCTAATATCTTTAGCGAACATTTTTCGAATCCAACCGCTTAAGGGGTACTTTGTCTGCTGGGCTGCTGCTAAAACCTGCACACAAATGGGGAAATGGACGATTTTCCCCGTATATATATTTGTTTTTTTCAACCAAAAATAAACCGTAGAGCCGCGGGCCATGGGCTACCATTAAAATGTATGTGCATTAAAATTGGCTGCACGGCCATGCAGCTGCCGTATATCATCCTGGGCCAGGTCAGATACCAGTCTCGGACTCCCATCTTTGCCATCTGGCATCTACCAACTGGCAACGCATTCCGCATCCAATTCGTGGTCCTTTGTGCGGTTTGCCTTTTGGCTCTTTATTGCCGTTGTTGGCCTTATTGTCGCTGGAAATTAAGTGACAACAAGAGCAGGCCCTGGGTTTTTGTCCTTTTGCTCGCTTTTCCCAGTTGACCACTTTCATTCCGCTGAGTATATTGTGTACAGTAAAAACTCTTTAAAATGTATTTTTCATATAAATAAATGTTTTATAAACATTTCTGTTTCTTTTCATCAGCATTCCATTAACAAACGAATTTATTTTTATTTTTTGTCTTCAAATATGACTTCCCCCTCTAGACTAGTTCCCACTGCCTCTGCTCTTTCGTGCATTATGTGCCGCAAGTGCTCCTTTGGTTGTCCATCCTGCCACCGAAAGTGGGATTTAATAAGCGCTGCCCTTTGAATCGGAAGTCAGGATCTCCCCTTTTGGCATACTTGACCTAATATTGACTGTTTTCACACCTTTCGTCAAAGGGTTTTCCGTTGTAGTTTAAGGCAAGCTTCGGGTATTGCCAAATCAAAGACCGGAAATAATTGGAAATTGTGTCCCAGTTAATTAAAGGTTCTTTACAATATTATTAAAACATTTTCATACAAGCACAGGTGACAACCACAGGTCTGAGTATAACCCTATTTCCATAACTAAACCCGAAACTTGGAATTTTCCTTGAAGAAATTTCCTGAAAAAGCTGCCGCTTTATGAAACCAGCTAAGCCTCCTCCACGAAAAGTTTCTCCTCGGCACATATATCGCTGGAGGGTGGGTTAACTCGAGTTAAAGTTGAATATTTGAACTTGCATATAATGTGTTAAATAAGTTGTCTTTTGCGCTGTGTCGCACGTGGCGTATACTTCATATTTCCCAACTGACTCGCAGTCGCTGTCGCTCAGCCCTGTCGGTGTGCGGGTGTGTTCGTGCCTGTGGGTGTTAGTGAGTGTGTATGAGTGAGTGACCTTGCGTTGGTTGGCCCCCCCAGAAGGTTGATGGAGGTTTTTGCCACTCTCTCGAAACAAACAAAACAATTATAACAATTGGCTTTTTGGGCGCCTCATTTGCATGCACTGGATGCAAATGCAGATGCACTTTTCCGGAACTGCAACAAAAAAAAAAAGAGGGAGAGAGGGGGGGAAACCTCCTGCTGGTGGCCCCTCAATTAGTCCGGCTTAATCAACAGCCAGTCAGTCGGTCGGTTTCGTGCTTTATGTTGGCCTAGACCATAACTCAAAATAATTCTATCCGCTTTGGCAGCTCGCTCTCTATTTCTGCTGCCATGAAAATGGTTTCGCTTACGGCTTATGGCATTATGGGGCTAGTCCCTTTCGTGTGTGGCGTGTCCTCTTTTTAGTGCTCTCTAGGAAAATGTGATTTTCCATACACAAAGTTGTAGCAAAAATTCCACAGTCAGATCTAAACAAGAACAATTTTGTTGTTTTCTTAAATGTTTTTGAAAATTAAAATTTGAAAAGGAATTAAATTTGAATTGGAATTTTCTTATTTAAATTAAAATACATGTAGTTAGGTAAGGGTACCTAGTCGTTTCCCACCCAATGGCCTCTACAAACAGTCTTCGAATTGTGTAGAATTTCCTTGCAAATGTTTGATGCCCAAGTCATTGCCATTTCCGTTTCCGTTTATGATTACCAGACGACACAGAGGGTTGGTGCAGCTTTGATGCTTGCCATTGTCGCAAACTAAAGTTTATGATTTTGTGTAAAATACATATAGTATATGTATGTAAGTTACATTGGAAAATGCGCATATTTTCAAGATATACGAGCTGTGCACGAGTAAACGAGCGTTGGCCCCCAGATGCCCGTAAATACAAGCGGTTTGCAGTTGGAGATCTTCGAACAAAGGACCCTCCATGAGATGGGCTGGAGATTTGAGGGAAAACGGAATATATGAATAAAAGGCATCCTAAAATTGGGTGTTTTTTTTTTATTTAAATGTTTAATCAAGGTTTCTTTTTCTGACTTTTATTTTATTTTTATATTTATGAAATATAAAACCAACCAACAAAATTTAATTTAAAAAATTATAGAGTATATTAGTGATAAAAATGATAGATAATATGATCAATATAACCTTGAGGATATTAAAATTTTAGTCATTTTTTAATATAACCCCCTAAAATATTATTGTTTGTAACATTTTTAGCATTTTTAAATTGTACCAAAATCGAACTATTAAATCATATAGGAATTGATGAATTTATATAATTTTATATATTTTTATTAAACAATAAATTCATGTTCTAATTAAAAATATTTTTTTAATTTACCGAAACACAATATACAAAGTTAGCTTCCTTTCACGTTTTAAAAACAAATAATAATCCGAAATATTTTGTATTCCCTTACTTATAATTTTACAAATTTAACAACACTATAAACGAATAAATGTGGGCAATTTTCGAACGTTGCACATTAAGTACTCTTGCGTCGACAGTAAATCCTAGCAGAATTGTAAAAAACTAGCACTAGTTTTCAGTCTATAAAAGTCACAAGGCACGTATGGGACTTAAAGGACACTAACTTGTCCTGCTACTTGCTAAATTGCCAGTATAGGCAACAGTTTATTGGTTTTTTTTACGGAAAGAAATTTAATTGGGTTTTGTTTGTTGTTTTTAATATTCTCTCAAAATAATCATATCCCTGTCCGAGTCTGGGTCCCCCCGGTTGAGCGCTTTGGTTGTCATTCAACCTTGGGAGCAACGTGAACCTTTGGCTGCCACGTGAACAGCCAACGACCGGAAGGGGAACCACAAACGCCCACGCAGCCGAAGGAGTCCTTGCTCCTCGAGAAACTGTTCCCAGTGGCGTAGTAAATTCGAATTCATTCATAAATTGCCCATTTCCCCTGTGGCACGACTCCTGACATCCTGGGGAATTTTATCCGCGCCTGCGCCATGCACTGTTCCCAGTTAGTTAGCCCCCCTAAATAGTGGGAAGAGTTTCGAGTGGGGAAATACTGGTGGAGCATTCAGAACTAAGAGAGTTCTCTCTTAAATTAAAACTGGGAAGAAGATGGATTTTGCTTTGGCAGCTTCTTAAAACATTTTCGATTGGGGGATTCCCAAACCGGCTTTTCTTGGCATTCAGCAAATCAATAAAATTGAATGTAAAAAAGACAAACAAATATGTAAGCCAAATAAAAGTGTATGTGCATAATATTAAAGGTAATCAGATTGCTTTTATGGGAATTTAACAAGCCGGTTGCCTCCATTTGTGTCCGCGGAACGTGCGAATTGCCTGACTGAGTCTCGTCCTTGGCATTTCAGTTATGAGCAGACGAACTTACCGGTTCTTAATAATTTAGTAAAAAAAAGCTGATTATTAATTTTAACTGTCAGCCATTGAATTAATTAAAATAGTGTGCCTGGTTGCCTTTCCTTATCTCACTTTAATCCTTACGCCCCACACTCACAATACTAAGGACATAACTGCCAATCCTTGGCACTAAAACTATCCTAGTTTTCCGACTTTAATTACTTATTTAACACATCATTTACTTAAGCCCAGACGCCATGTCATTAAAGAGCTTAAGCTCGTTAAGGAACAACCAACTGTAGTGCCTTTTTCAAGGTGACTTTTCTAAAATGAACTTGTGGCTGGAAAAAGTACATACATATGTATATTGTATATTTCACAAATATATTGAAATATACATAATATGTTCTTTAATTAATATTACTTAATATTTATAACATGCCAACAATTTCATATTTTTCATAATGATTTTATTTTTGTCTTTGCCAAAAAGTATGCTATGTTTTCTGAAAACGGTTAGTAGGTATTTCAATGGTCAGGGTCCTTTCCCTGTCGAGTCCTGTCGCTCTACACTTTCTCGATTATAGTTTTTTATTCCCAGGACATGGCCATAGGTACAATCTCGGCATCAGAATCAGAGGACCTCCTCAATCAGAGTCGGAAACTGAAACGGAATCGCAACTACTTAACCACTCATTGTATTTGCACGCTTCCCTGGATGCTGAGAAACTAAGCTCAAACAGACAGAGAGCGATGGGGAGCAAGGGAGAGGGCACTAATAGAGCGACAGAGATGCCACATAGTGAGTTTAGTGGGTTAAAAGTAAATGTAGAAAAGAACGCTGAAAAGAAACCGCATTAGAGGCGCTTTCGGAGCCAATTGACGGCATCAAATGGATAAAATCACTGAAAACAACCAGAGGACAACGAGAGTGCGGGTAAAAGCGAATCATAAATGAAAAGAGATGGAGATGTAAAGAGAGATGGGGGAAAGAAGCCAGGAGAAGCCGCTTAGACGCTTTGGTGACCAGCAGCTGGTCGGGATTTGGCACAGCAAAAATGGCAGGAACGTGATATAAAGACGATATTATAAAATTGCATTTGCAGGTGATGCCATCCTGCCATTCACCCTACCTTCTCCTCCCCCCCTTTGAGGACTTATTGAGCTTACGTCGAGGATTATGGCGCATACATGGGCGCCCTTGTGCACCTGTGGACGAAAGGCATTTTCCATCCATTAACTTGACCCGCAGCATCTGGCTTTCAAAAGTGATAAAGCCACCTGAGATCTGTCAAGGCGCCTAAAAGGGTTTCTTCGATGACTTAACAACAAGTTTAAATTTAAATCAAGTTAAAAACAAGAAAGGAATTCCGAATAGACATAGTTCATTGAACTCGTGAACGTTGGACTCTGTCCATCCTCATGTCCTGCGGCGCATAAACCAAATGAGCAAAGCCTTCAGCTGTTAAGCGTTAAGTGCTCCTTCTGGTCACAAAACAGGGTGAGGATGGAGGTGCCTAGTGCCTACAGCCCTTCCAGCATGGTCGCCGCCGCCATTGGCAATTATTTTGAAACAAACTGTCAATAAATGAAAGAGAACTTTTAGATTGCTTTAGCCTCTTTCGTTTTTTGTAGCCGTTTTTTTTTTGTTTTTTGCGCTTCTCCAGATGCCTACACCGCCCTTTCTGCCTTTAGTTGGAGCGTCTTTTGGGCGCCATCTCATTTACATAGACAAAAGCCAAGGGATCTCTGTGAAGGCGCTGAGATTGAACCATTTTCCTGCTTCAAATTCGAGCAAAAAATATGCGAGTTTGTTTTTTTAAGTGTAAATTAAATATTACAAGTTTTACCCATTTATTTAATTAAAAAAAACCCAACTAAAATATGTACTTGTTTAGTTTTTAGTAATAAATTTATAATTATAATTATTGTGGAATTAAATTATAAAATATAATAACTGTGGTATTAAGTTTTTAATTTAAATTAAATTAAATTTTAATTTAAAAGAACTTTATTTAATTTAAATTAAATACTTAAGGCCATGTTTTTAATTTTAATTTAATTTAATTTATTTTATTTTCGTTTGTCTAAAGTTTCTTTATAGAATTAAGGGAATAGTCCTTATAAGTTTAATTAATTAGTTAATTATTAAATAATTATAATTAATTATTTATAATAATTAAATAATTAACTAATTTTTTTTCGTTTGTTTTAAATTTATTTAATGATTTAAGGAAATATTCCTTATAACTTAAATATATAATTATCTGTATATATATGTATATCAGGGTTAAGGCTGGCCAACTTTCTGGCAGCTGCGTCATCGCCAAGTTAACAGCTCACTGTCTCTGCTTTTTGCCTCTTCAATGATTAAGCTTTGTAAATTAATTCGATTTACGCTTGATGGTTTTAGTTAATTTGCAAAGTTTCATTGCTTCCACCTTTAGGCCGCGCGCACACTACGAGCTGAAAGCGGAGCTGACGGCTGAGAGCTTATCCGCGGAAAGCTTATCAGCGATCGGAGCTTTTTGCAGCCGCGCACATTGCGAGCTGAAGCTGATGTTGATTTGTAAATGTTTTTCAAGCAATACGTTTAAAAAAAAACATATTTTAATTCTTTAATATTTTTAAAATATCGTTGTTAATGCGATGACATATTTATTTAGATCATCATGACATTTAAATTTTCGAAATCGGACCACCCAGTTCTCCAGAATATGGTTGACAAAGTACGTTTTTTTAGTGTACTTTGGCACCCTGTATCTCGGAAAGTTGACAATATTTTTATTTTAATAAATATTAAAAAAATTCTTCATACTTTTGTATATAACTGGACAGAAATTTAAATTTCTGTTACTTAAGCGCTAATTAGGGCAATTTTTTAAAGAATAGTCTAAAAAATCAGCTCGCGTCAGCTGCTAACAAAATCAAACATGTTTGGTTGATCAAACAGAGCGGAGCGGAGCTGACCTTATCAGCTTTCAGCTCCGCTCTCAGTGTGCGCGCTCTCATACAAGTAGTGTGTTTGTTTCAGAGAGCTGATAAGCCGTCAGCCGTCAGCTCCGCTTTCAGCTCGTAGTGTGCGCGCGGCCTTAGAGCTGCCTCTGCATTTCGATGCTATTTTCATAATATCACCTCTAGAAATATGGTTTTATATTGAGAGAAAAATTCCGTAGTAACCCGATAAACCGACTTAATCAAGGCTGTGTTTCAGGGTCAATGTAATTTCAGGCCAACATAAAATGCATGTATATGATGATATAACTTTTTGAACCCTATTTGGCGAGGGCTTCGGCAAAGTTCTCGCCCACCTCGCGCCCCTCGTTGTCTCGGCCATATGTCAATTTAGCTAATATTGTCGACGTTTATGATGAATTTATGTGCGCTGCGCTTTTGTCTCACAATCGAAGGATGCGGAGACGGGCGAACAACAGAGGGAAGCAGCCGAGACAGCCGAGGGCAAACAAAGCCATTAAAAAGCCAGCACAACAAAATTACAACCTTAAATGTTTATAAGGAGAGCGGCCGAAAGCGACAACGACAGTGAAACTCAATTTGTACTTAAGCCAGTTCAGACAAGTCTCAAAAAAAAAATATATCGCAGGGGGTTGGTTGCCCAAGACACATAACCAACAACTAACAACTTTTTGACAGCACATTGCCACTTGAACTTCCAGCGAAAGCGAAAGAGATCACACTCTGCCACTTCATTTGCCTATATAGCTCGGAGGAGTCAAGGGGCCAACGGATTTGGCCAGACAAATAACGGCAAACGGTAAACGATAATGGTCAGCGATTAATTGGAATTGAATGTAGATATGCCTCGGAATAGCCACACACGCTGTTTTCATATTGATAGGCACGTATTTCGATATAGATTGATGGTCAAGCGATAAGTTAAATATTTTATAACAATTATTATTGGGGTATATTCTGTACAGATATACCCAATAAATTTTAAAATTCAAAAAGTAATCGTTCAAGTTTTCCGATAGCATCGATTTATCAATCTCTTGGTAATAAAATCGATTCTATAATCGATTAATCTATTTGTTTTAATAATGCAATATTTTGACATATATTTTTAGAATCATTTAATCGAAAAAGTTCTATTCGGATGTGAACTTGTAGAAAAGTGAAGTTTAAAGTTGATAAAATGTAAAGAATCATAAATTTATAAATCTAAAAAATCGATTAATTAAAACTCGATTTATTTGCTGGTCTACATCTAACAATCGATAAACTATTGCTTTAGTTAAAGGCTTTTAAAACCGCCTTATATTATTTTAATTAATAAAATTAAATAAAAACACTGGGTAATTTCTACAAAATAAATTCATTGAATAGTGTTCACCAACATGTCATAAATTAAACATAAATACATGTCAAATTTGATTTAAATAAAGCCTGAATATTAACTGCCAAGACAGTTAACCGCTTAGCCCAATCAAATTTGATTTATTTTACACATGTTTCCATGACAGACAAAACCTAATCTGTGATTTGAATTCCCATTCCATTGCCTTCGATCTCCGACCCCTGAGCACACTATCCCACGTCCATTGTCGGTTATCCCATCAATGTCATCATCATCATTATCATCACCAACCACTACCAGCATCATCGGCATCAGCATCAGCATCATTCAAGAGAATTCCCCTGATTCCCACTTGGGGCATCTTCATCGTGTGCTCAGCAAATATTTGCCGAGGTAAATGGCTGTAATTTAATCTTCAAATTTGTTTCAATAGAATTTTCTCAACTCTCCTTCATTGTTGTTTTTCTTGCCGGTCTTTTGTTTTTTTTCTCTATTTCTTTTTCATGTTTTTCTTTTTTTGTGAATTTATTTTTCCCTCCCCTACCCTTTCCCAGTTGGGTCACTTTATTTATATAGTCATACGTATTTATTTAGTGCTGCTTTCGATTTCCGATTTTTCGTTTGCCCGTAACCCGTGGCGGATACGTAATGCAATTGCAAGGGAACACTTTTCATGGCGGCAATTGATGATCATGCACAGCTTGTTGCTTAGGTTTACTATTTTTACTTAATATTGTTTATATTTATTAGTTGAATATTTAATTTTAACACTCTTGTAAGCTAGTTATCAAATATTTCTTTGATTTTTAATACTCTTGCTGAGAGCTAGAAATTATTATTAAATTATAGCATACTTTTTGGGGCATCGTCATGGACAACCCTTTCGAGGGTAATAATTCCTTATTTTTCTCAGGCTACCCAAAGTTTCCGGGTTTCCTTTGTTCTGCCAACTTGGCCAAGACATTTGCCGCATTTAAAGAGGGGACACAGGGACGCCCAGGAGCGGGTAAATCAGGAGGCCACTGGGGTCCTGTAAATGTCGCAGTCGATTTGTTTGACCGGGAGGTGGAACGGTGGGAAGTTCGGGTGGATCCGCCCCCTCCGTCAAGGTCGTCCCTCGTTGTCGTTCACGCTTGTTTTGGCATTCAGAGTAAAATACGCGTAAAATGATCGGAAAATCTACTGCCAACAACAAACACTCACTGAAGTGTGCGTGTGCCTGTGCGTGTGTTTGTGGGTTATGAAATAAACACACACCCGAACACCCGCAAAACGCTTTTGTTGGCAGCCACAAAAGACAGCAAGCAAAAGAAACAAAGTGTCAAATTTCATTTTATTTTTACGCCTCTCACCCGCTAGCTTCCTCTCGCTCTCGCCGCCGCACTTTGGCCTCGCTCCCACCCTGTCGCACATGCGGCATACGTCAGATTTGGCCTGCCATTTATTTGTCTGCATATTTGGCGTCTGATTCTCCTTGCCATCCTCTTCAACACGGCCTCCTTTTTGCATACCCTGTACGAGGGGGGAAGCTATGCACTTTCAGAGATTTTTAGAGATAAATAATAATAATATTTCTATATTGAATATCGAATTAAAGAAAATTTGCCCTAAAAATCTAACGGAAGAAAATCTCACATGTAATTCCCAATTGGTTCTAACTTCTAACTTAACTAGAATGAAGTGACGGTTGCCGGTGGCGAGCACTGTGAATACACGTTTGTACAAGTACATACAGTGCTGCTAAATATATGCTTTTACCTAGTTATTTACCCTAAAAGTAACTCAATTTGTATTATTTTTATTATTTATATCGATACTGTATAATAAGGCACAAGAACATCGATATTTTAAATTTCGATCATTTTCGATTTTTACAGTTTCAATATACCAAACTTTACTACATTTTTTAAAATTGTACAAATTTAACAAAATAATATTTAACCAAATTATATAAAACATAATATATAGACTTAAAAATTAGATACCTTTGAAATTTTTCCTATTTTCCCCAGGTAGTTTTGACTTCCATTCGTTTCCGATTTGCCTACCAATTTTGGCCTCAGTTTTTGTTTCGGTTTAGCTGTGCGTTTTAGAATTCGCTTTGCAATTTGTTTTATTTGTTATTTGCATGCGTTATTGCTGTTGCTGTTGAGGGCATTAAATTGCTTTAAATGTTTTTGCACACACACACACACACACTCACACGCAAATTTCGTAATTAATTTCATGCGTGTGTGGCCCCAGAATACCGGCAGGATGGTGAATCCCCCTTCTGTGGCACTTGTGTATCACTCCTCAGATCGATCCATATTTACCCATTCAAATTAATATTGTTTGGCAGATTTAATGAATATTTGCTTTATTTACTTTGAAGAGCTGTCTGAATTATTTGAATTTATTTTTTGTAGTGTATACTTGGGCACCTTTTCTTCGGATCGCACTTTATCATCATTAATTTTACAGTTAAATGAAGGCGATGAAATTGCATTTTACACTTCAATCTTATTTAATCAAACGGGCATACGGGTCGGCATATAAAATCAGAGAATACTATATACCCACAGTGGCATATATCAGTTTATTTACTAAATTATATACAATTATTAAAGGTATTAAATGTTTTTAATCACAATTCATCTCAATACTATGTATAACAATTAATTAAGATGTTAAAATTAGATTACAAAGCTAAAATCAGCAAGTTTATTTAACAATTTTATTTACTTTACGTTAATTTTTGATTTAAATTTAATTATAATATAACTAATGGTTTAATGTGTTATATTAACGTATCCTTTGACCGTAGTCTTCAGCGCCCTTTCTGATCCTCTGGCACAGTGTCCTTTGAGATGTGCCAACCCCCCTTCTCCTGCCTGTTGTGTTCGTCCCTTCTCATTAATGTGCGCCGTGTGCGCTTCAAATTAGGCACGCAAAGCGTTGCCATTAAAAACGCGCACAAAGCGAGTAGAGAAGTGAAAAAAAGAAAAAGAAATGGGAGTGAAAAACGAATCTGTCGCATAATTACAAAAAAATGTGTCAGCGGGAAAACGCGAGGCTTTTATGTGGAAATGTCTAGACGCTGGAGGCACAGCTGATGGATGTGGATGTGAAAGTGAGAGGGAAAGTGAAAGATGAGCCATATGCCAAAGCAAAGCGGCTGCCAATCTCTTTTTTTTTTTTTGTTTATTATTATTTTGTACGCTGCATTTGTTGTTGCCAAATCAATACACACACACACACACACGTCCTGGTCTTGCTTATAAGTATAGGAATAGACGTTACTCATACGACACGTTGCGCATACGACACGTTACTCATACGCCAAGTGTGATCCTAGAAATTGTCTTTAAGATAATGCTTGGCCCTATGAAAGCCAAAGGAAAATGGAATTCTTGCAGACATGTCCTGGTAATTGTCACCAAAATCGAAGAAGCCATTGGACTATGAAAAGCCCCGATTTCCCCTTACCACTTACATACATACTTACCTCTGTATTTCTGTTTTTCCACATGGAAAAACATCAAAGAGAGTGCTGCGTAATTGCTTAAATAATATTGTGCAGTTTCTTTGGCAGATTAGTTAAGCAGGGGATTAACACTAAGAAAAACATGAAAAAGTGGAAATTAGAATAATGATAATATAAGTAAACCATTTAAAAGCCAAGGGAATAACATAATTTGTTTAATTTTTAGAAATGTACAAAAACCGAGAGGAAAAGTCAAGTCAAGAAAAATCATATCGAAATGGTATACATAAAATATATAAATATATGTATTAAATTTAACATTTCAATATCGATATTTTTATATAATATCAGAAAAATTGAATATTTAATTAATGTGTCCCTTTTTTAGATTAAATCGATGCTATATTTTAAGCAGAATATCGATTTATAACTCATTAAAATATCGACTTATATATCGAATTTCTTGTAATAAATCGATATCATATCAACATATTAATATTGTCTTTTATCTTAACGACGAATTCACATTTAAACAAGGTAATTGGGCTCAAAGAATTAAACCTAGTTCAACTTCAGTACATGTCTCCTCTGATAAAACTAGTGATCTCAATGCAGTTATTGTTCTTCGAAGAAAACGCTTTGGCGATTGAAGTTCAACACTTAATGGCATGTAGTATATAGACGATGATGGGTCAGTACCAGCAGAAGCAATAAAAGCAACAAGAATCTGGCCGAAAGGCAATTTAGCCATTCAGTTTTTTGCTACATCTTCTTCATTTCTTTTATTTTTTTTTTTTTGCTTTTTTTTCTGTTGTCTGAGCCAAGAGGGAGACGCATTGATTTAAATTGGCCATTTCATTGCTTCATTATTTGCCGGGCGAATCTCAGAGATACTCAAGTTGATTGTTTGTTTTGTAACTTGAATGCACAGTAACCAAAAATTGAGGAAATTGGTCGAAACTATCACAACTATATCTGGGAAATATGTAAATCCTTAAAAACATCTCTAAGTTGTTTATTTCAAAGTGAAATTTTGACTAATCCTTAATTTGTATATATATGTTGTGTCCTTGTTGGTAAGTCATCTTAGTTTTCTTCTCTGTGTGCAATGCCTGGTCTAGGCCTTATTGTTGTTGCAGGCTCTATGGCTCTCTCATTTATTTATTTCTGTATAAACACTGACTCTGGTTTTGGTTTTGGCTCATTTTATTTATCAGTTCTTTACTCTGGATTTGGATTATTTTGTAGACCAGGACTTGTTGAAGATTTGTGGAATTCCGTTTGGAGTTGGGAGCCCATGAAGTTGCCATTGACAGGTTAACCTTTGGCCAGAACCCAGTTAACCTGATTACTCAGGCAGGACGCACCAAATTGAGTATAATTTCTATTTTTTGTCGAGACCAGCCACGCGCTTTCGTATGCCAATTTTTCCATTTCCATTCAGGTCGCCTCTTTTCCTTTTTTGTAAATTATGCAAATCGAGCAACATAAAAGCGCAGACCAAGTGCAAGAACTTGGGGCCGCAAAGAGCATACATACATACATCCATAGGATCTGCAGGTCAAAGACTGCCCCATTTTCCCCTCAGGATTCCAGGGACCACTCGTCTCAAGTTTGTCTACAAATGTGGATTTACTTAATCAAGTATTTATGTTGGCCTACAAAAGTTAAAATTATGTGGTGCCCATAGAGTGGCCGTCGCCTGTCGCTAGTCCCCTGTCCACGCGTCCCTTCCCAAAAGGCAAATAAAAAAGGCAGTCGGTACAAGATGCTTTCATTTGTTGTGGCTGTGGAAATACCCTGCAAATGCAGCATATAATTTATTAACACCTTTAAGCTAAGCTTTCAATATTTTTTAAATATATATATATACATCGATCAATGGATATATTTTTAAAGCCATTTCAAGCTCTCGATATTTTTAATAATGTAAGCGTCGACTTAAAATCGATAGACGTTTCGATATGTTTGCCAACTCTAAGCTTAAATTGTACTTTTCTTTATTGATATAATTTATCTCCCTCAAAAATATTCCTTCACTTTTTAAAACCGAATTAAATCTGAGAAAAAAACTATTTAATTCTATGTTAATAGATTTTAAATCGATTTAAATCGAATTTAGCATATCTAAATGCATCGAAAATATAGATGGGTATCATAAAATCCACCAACAGGGGAAAATATGTTCTTCGCTTGGCGTCGGCGGCGACGGCGGCGGCTCAACCGAAAACTCTCAAGGACGACGGCCAAAGAAATTGAAAACTTTTTTAATACCCTTGGCTGTCGTCGTCGTCGTCCTGGCTGCAGTAGCAGTCAAAGGAAGGCATCGACGGAGCAAATGTGTCAGGATTCGAATTAGAATTAGAAACGGTGCAAAGGGGATAGTCGGCTGCCAATCCCCCCAGGGCAATTTTTCTTAGAACCAGAACCAGGACCATTTGCTTAACAGTTTCTGTTTGACTTTACAATTAGTTGCCCCGCTCGGGGGTGTCTTGGTAAGTCCTTTGTTTCTGCAAGGCTTTCGATTTGTTCAGTCGGACGAAAAGATGCAATAACAGATGGGATAGCCTTGGTTCAGGCTATAATGTGGAACATGAATATAAGAATTAATGTTGATTACTAAAAAGACTTTTAAAACGAAATGCAATTAATATAAATAATAAAATATCAAACGAAAGCGATAAGAGTAATTAGTAAGGATGATCTAAACCTTTAATAAAATCTTAGAAATTCCTAGACAGAATTATAGAACTGCAACGGAGTGTACTACAAGGCTATCCCTTCTTCTATTGTTCTATTGAATAATTGAAGCTTTTCAATCCTATTTAATTAAGCAGCCAGAAGCTCGTCGCCGGCCACAAAGATGCGTAGATGGATGGACAGGTTTTTTTCCTTTTTTTTTTGTTTTGTTTGGGCGCGTGTTTTTCAGATTTCGGATTTCGGACTACGGGATCCTTTGGTCTGCTGGCCACAGACAAGGGCAATAAAGCCCAGCTGCGTGAGGGGGAGACCTTGGACCAGGTCCAGAGTCAGTCCATGGCTGCACCGATAAGAACACCAACTAAAGTGAATTGAATTTGGATTAAATCGAACGCATGTGCGTGGGCTTACTCTCTGTGTGTTTGTGTGTGCAAAACCAGTGATAAGCACTCGATGAACAATGAAATTTCATTTTCTAGGAACAAAGAACCAGAAGCCGGCACCAGGCAGAAGCTCGAGAAGGTACAGGTCCTAGACTAGGACTTGGACTGAAACGAGGACCATAACCTGGAACATTTTGCCACTCGTCCGAGGGCAATTAAAAAATAATACACTGCTGTGACTCTTTGTTGGCCCTGGTCACGTCAGCCACCCGTTCACATCAATGCCAAGGCTGGGCTCAATCATCGGCCAAGTCCAGATCCGCTTTCAAGCTCCTGACCCACTATGGCACAGTGGGTTGAAATAGGAAATTGCCTTAGAAAAAGCGCCCTAAAACTAGGAAACATTTTCTTATTTCTAGGGTGTTTTTTTTAGGGCAATATTTTTAAAATATTAAAAAAAATTTAGAAGTAAATTTACATTACATTTAAAATATAGTTTTAATGAATCTAAGGCAACAATTACATTTTTCAAGGTAAAAAAAATATGTGTCAAGACATCTTGCATATAATTCCCAACTCGTTTTAGCATTCCTGTAATATTGTGAAGGTTTCCGATGTGGGATACCATGTGGCTTAAAATAATAATAATAATAGTAAATTATTATATAAATATTATTATATAATATACTAAATAAAGTATATTTTAAAATTTCTAATTAAATAAAAATCCCCCAAATTTCCCACTGTGCAATCTTCTAGCCAAAAAATTGGCAAAGGCACGTTCGCTAGTGATGCAAACAAGTGTGTCCCTCCCACTCCACTTCCATGATTGATTTGCATAATTGGCAGACTGGGCGACAAAGTGGATTAGAGTCGCCCTGCCCAGCAGCACACACTCCACATTTACAATTTGCCCTTTTTGTATTGCAAAGAAAAAAATCCCCCGATTGAGCAGACGAAATTAAGGCGAAAATAATTAACAATTTCAATCCCAGTCAGACAGCAGAGGCGTTTGAAAAAAAAAGAAGTGAATATAAATGGCCATCAAATCGCATATTTATGTTGAATTAAACATTAAACAAAGAAAGAATTTTATCTATAAAGCCCATGCTTCTTGCTGCTTCTTAGTGAAGTCCTTGGTATGAGTATCCTGTGAATTTATTTAATAATTTTCAAAAATTAAGTATTAATGCCCATATGAGCCGCATGGAATGTACATAAATTGCTGTAAATTTTCAACTACATTTTCTGCACTCTGAGAGATGATGGCCTGAAAATGTGGTAAGCTGTGCAATGAAGTGCATAATTTACAAACGATTACGATTCCCTTTACCCCTCCGCACTTTGCCTTTTTCATTTGCATTTGTCTGGGAATTAAGTGATCAGAGTTTGGTTGCCTGAAACAGACACGGCCACTGGCAACTTCAAGTCTGTACATATCTGTCTCCTACTTAAGCCCAATAAAGATGTGCATATTTTTTAGCCAATTACCAAAAGGCCTTAACGCTGACGTTGTGGCGTACGCCTGTGTGATGAGGGAACGCATGATGGGCCAAATTATGATGTCGTTAATAGAATTTCTATGCTCTGGCATGGCTATGGCTATGTACATACATACAGTTTAAACTCTTTGATGACAGCGTTTCAAAATACAACAGACATCAAATTTTTAAGATTACAACAAACTCTTTCTTTTGAAAGACATAGACACCTGTGGCATCAACAGACCCAAAAGAATCTTAAAAGAAACTCCTTTAAAGCATACGTATTTAAAATATTAAAGGCAGAAAAATCGCCCCAGAGCGCCTTGACGGCACTTAATCCTTTTTAAAAAAGTTTGCCCAACTAATTGAGCAAACAAATCAAATGGCGGCCAAAACCGCATTAGGCCAACAAAAACAAAGGGCCAAAGAAAGCGCCAACGATGGGCTAACAATAACAGGGACTAATTAAAACAATAACAAAGAATCGGCGACGAGGGACAGAAAGTTTGAAAATGGCTAAGAGGGGAAGGGTTGGTTACGAAGGCGCAGGAAGCTAAGCCCCTGAGCTTTGACATCAAGCAGTTTTGAATTTCAAAGGAGCGCCAAGAGTTCGATGAGCTTAAGCGAAAAGCTGTTTCTTTAAAACATTTTAAAAAAGCCGTTTAAAAAAATCTACTTAGTAAATTATAAAATTTAATCAAAGTTTTTCAGTGAACCTAAATCCATAACCTATGTATATATATATGTTTATATATTTAGTTATAAATATGTAGTTGAGGATTTATCTATACGTATATAAATAAATATGTTTATAAAGATTCATAAATACATATTTTTTAAAGAATTTTGCCAACTAATTTGATAGCTCTAGCTCTTATAGCTCCAAAGACAGTGCCAAATTGACTCGCCTGGTGATGCTGGCAGAGAATATTAATACTTGATTTGGGTTCTTACAGTATTCCTTGCATTATTTTGGCATAATATCCTTTAACCTAGTGGAATATTTAACAACCCCCAAGGCCCATTCCATAATAAAAATAAACAACGTGCTTGATTTTTCTTTTTAGTTGGCCATTTTTGAACATTTACTTGCGCACACACATACTTGTACATACATACCACATTTAATATATGCATAGGCATAGTAATATTCAATGGATTTATTTCTGCTAATTTGATTTACTTATATGAGAACTTTTCTAGTAAATACTGCAATAGCACTAAACAAAAATTCACTAACTTAAAAACAATTGATGGAAATATATGATGCAAAAGTTTATCGTAAGAATATTTTGTTTTTGTTTTGTTTGTTTTCTTTTTCGACAAAATTAATCATGTAATAATAATAATAATAATTATAATAATAATAATAGTAAAAGAAACACAGACATTTGTAGTACACCTAAACATAGTGGATCGAGACCCGAAGTGCTTTCCAAGTTTTTCTCTGCTTTGTTATGTGTATAAATTACAATTAATGATTTTTGTCGGGTTTGTTTTGGTTTCAGTTTGGGGGAATAGCATATAGCATACATATATCGGATTGAGGACTCTCCGGTTCTTAAGTTTCCAGGTTCTAGTTGACAGTTTCCAGTTCCCAGACGCCAGCTTACGCCTCCTTCTCCTGCTTGTGCTTAAACTTGTTTTTGAGGAGGCCGGGCAACAGGGAGGCACAGGCGCACACCATCAGGATACCCATCGAGGTCCAGGAGAATGCCTCGCTCGAGCTGGTCATCTTCTGAAGGGTCTTCCCCGCCTGGATGGCAATGACCGATGGCGGTGCGACACCGCAAAAGGTGCCCAAGGCGAAAATATGCAGCGGCACTCCAATCACCGGTGACGCCAGATTGATGAACCAGTTCGGTAGGATCGGCGTCATGCGCAGGAATAGCATATAGTTAAACAGACTGTCCCGGTACTCCTCCACATGCTTGGACCATTCGCTGGTCTTCTTTGGCCAAAAGTGCCGGATCAGGCGACGTCCCACCAGATTGGAAAGTGTGTAGCATAGGGTGGCGCCCAGCGCCGAGCAGAAACAGATCAGGAACAGGGCAATAGGGAATTTGTACAGGAATCCAAGCAGAATCGACAAGAACAGCGATCCGGGAATGGCGAATGTTTGCAGGCTATAAATGGATTTCAATTAGGTCAAGGCAACCAGTCGCAGGCGGTTTGATCTGAATAGTGGCTGAAAACTTGTGTACACTTAGCACTGGCTAGAAGCCAACACAAAATAGTTCCCTTTCTCTTTCGACAAACCAATTTCCCTTACGAATGATCACTGTGCTTCGGATTAGCAAAAGATTTGACGGTCAGTTGGACGCGTGCTCGGGCACGGGCTGTGTTCAGCTATTAATAGACGCGAAGACCTGACAATGGCACCCCCATCGCAACGAGTATCTCAGAGATTCCCCAGAAGAATCGAATCATCTGGCATCGGACCACGTATTGTGCAGATGCCCGATAACGGCATACGCCCTCTCCTCCCTCTTGCAAAACACACAAACAAATAATAATTGCGAGATAGTAAAGAAATACAAACAAAAATAGTACTTATTTACTTTGAATTTTGTTGTTCGCCTTGGCTGGGGGGGGGGGCTAAAAACGCAATTGAATTAGCGGAAAAAAAGAGTACAAAACAAACTCAAGACGACAACAAAATTATGTCCAGCTCAGCTGATTTCTTTGACGAAAACAGCAACAAACACAAAGAATGCGTCACACGAGTGTCCAAAGTCGATTTAAGAGGGAGCGAGAGCAATGGGGCATGCATTAGGCTGGACCCATTACATTATCAATTCAACATATTTCAATTTATGTTTGATCGTTTCCTAAAATTATTTTATATTACCTCCAGTAAAATTTAAATTTGATTAGCTTATCAATTTACAATGGACAATAAAAATTAATAAAAGCTATAGTGCGACAGGTCCACCCTAAGAGTGCACGTCGAACGCAAAGCTAATGAGTGCGTGTGGGAGAGAGGGTATTCAGAGTGTGAGTGCGAGCGGGAGAGCGACTGCAATATCACCTGAGCTGCGCGCACGTTCTGTGGGTGCCCGTGCCCCACTTCCTGGTGCCATCTCGCTCGCACCCGCAGGCGGTGTACGGAACTACCCACGTAATTAATATGCACACTACGGCGATCGGCGGTGATCATGCATTAATTAAGCCAAATACAAATGTACGGCCGGCCGTGAATAGTTTGTGCTGTCTGTCCGTTTGTCTGCCTTTTTTTGGGTAATCGGGTCAAGGTTAACGTCGAACAATAGAATTCTTATCTAATCGGTGGCCGATTCCTAGACTCTAGACTTTCGATTTTCGGTAGCTAATAGCTGTAGGTGTTTGCGTTGGTAAAGGATACAATACGTAGGCGACAACGACGCCGAACATCACTTCGAAGTAGTACATGTCCTTGTAGCGATCGAGGACTTTGGCAAGCATCTTAGCATCTTGGATATCACGCGGTATTTTCAAATGTTGTTTTTCCGACCTGCGGAGAGAATAAGAAGAGCAACAAGTCGGGGTGTAAACATTTTTGGCGTGATAATATGGGTGGCAAGTGGCGTGACTCGGCTTATATATGTGGCTGTGTGTGTGCTTGTCTGTAAACCCTCTCGCTAGCAGTGATGTTAATTTCGCCATTTTCCAGCTGTAACTAAGATTATGGAATCAAAATCTTAATGTTTTTTAAAAATATAAGCAATCTAAAGGGTTTTGCTTAACTTTAATATTTGAAAAACATTTTTTAGAATTTTCAGTTTTCATTTAAATGGTCAAGTATTCAAATTACCAAAAAAAAAAATAGCTTTTAAAAACTTTTTGATGATAATATTGAGACTTCTGCTATTTTTACTTCCACAATTTCACCCCATTGAGTTTGGGCATACACATTAGAGATAGTCAAAAGATAACCAATTTTATAGTGCCATAAAAGATATTGGTGTAATCATTATATCATTCAGTAACTATTGCAATTACCTTATAATATTTTACACACGCATATCTAGAAAACAGTAAACAAAAGAGTCGCAAAAGCAAAGACTAGCTGATAAGAACAATTTCACAACATCATCAATTAACAACGAAAATAATAATAATGAACATAAGTAAGGGGAGCTCAACCCCTTGATACTTCCAAATAAATCACAAGTTGCGATCGACAAACAAAAAAAAAAATGAAAGATTATGCGATGAGTTTGCGATTTTTGTGCCAATTCAAATTCAACAAATATGGAATTGATATTTTACAGAACATGTGTACATATGTTTTGAACTACCAAGAAATTGATAACGTTTTGCCAGGCACGTTGGCTGATTAGCTTTTTAACCAAAATACCAAGGTGCACGTGTGCTTATAACTAAGCGAAATAAATAAATCAAACCTTATTTTAATAGAAACCCAGAAACTACAGAAGAGGCGATCAGACAGGAATTGGTTATCTACATATATCTCAGCAGATTTCCATGCTGTGACAAATATTCCGGAGATTATTACTGTGATCTAGCTACTTTCAGCGGCATCTCTGCTCGCAAATCAAGCGAGACCTGCACACAGACACACACTGGCACACCCGCTTGACTTTTTTTTTACACCTCACAGGTGCACGAATGCGCTGGGGACACATCATCCGTGGAGACGGGGCTCTAATTGATCCAACTTACACATTCAGCTCGGGGAATATGGCGTAGACATAGCACATGGTGGCCAGGCTGGCTACGAAGATCGCCGCCACGATGACCAGGGACTTCTTGGTGGCCTTCTTTTCGTCCGGCGACATTGCCTGCTTTTGTGGCGTGGCCTGCTGCTGCTGGTGTTGGGTCTGATCCAGATCCTGCTGCTGCATTTGTTGCTGCTGCTGTTCCACCTGCTGACCCAGCGATTGGTCCTTCGATGGCTTGTGCCGGCCGTTCCGCAAATTCAGAGTGCTGCCAAGACCGTTCAGCTTAGGCATCTTATCGGAGTTGTCTGGAACAGCATGAAAAAGGTGGTTATTTCACAGATTAAACACTGCTTAAAGGTTAAACACAGTTGTTCCCTTCCATGCGTCTCTTCCTCTTTTCCAGCTGATAAGCCAAAGAAGAAACAAAGCCAAAACTCACCCACACTATTGCAGCAAGACATTGCGGTAAAACAGCTCACAAAACAGGAACAAAAAACAGCTTGGCTTTAATTTTACAAGCACAATATTTGACTCATTTAGCGTCTAAGCAATTTATCAATTGTTGTTATACGCCTCTGTGGTCGTGAGTGCGCCCGCGTGTGTGTGTATTTGCGCGCCAGCAATAATTGTTGTTGTTGTTTTCCTCTCTATCCGCGTGTGTCAGTGTGTGTGTATGTATTCACAATGATTTCAATCAATATTGTAAAAAAAATATATATATAAAAATTGCCAGACGAAATGTTTAGACAATACAGCCGTGTTTTTCTGGCCACTCAGTTTTTTCCTAGAACTAAGAATTTTGAGAAAACTTGTGAGACGCGCGCTCTCGCCGAAAAATAATAAATTTAACTATTTCATTTTGGAGACAGTGTGCACGCAGTCAGTCCTCTCGAAAATACCACACTCTAAAAAAAACACCTAAAAATGACTCGATTAATTTGAAGGAGTGAAACTTTGCTAGACATTTGTGGGTCAATTTGCTGTTGGATTTTTTTAAATCAAATTTTTTACTTTCATTTAAATTGTTAAATTAAAAATGCATGTACCAGCCTATATTTACAAAACCAATTTGTGTGTAAGGGTTTCTGTAATTGATTGCTATCGGTGCTATCGATAGCAAGAATAACAAATGCATTTCTTAAACATTAATTTATTGTTTTCGTGGTAAAAAAAAAGTAATGGGAACTCCATTTAGTCTTAGTGCTTAGGCATCCGCTGCCGTCTTATTCTTTAGTTGACGGTACAGTGAAATCATCTTGTTGCGCTCGTTTTCTAGCATGGACCGTGTGGCCGCCGGAAGATCCCTTCGCTTGCCCTTCATCTGCGCCTTGGTGGGCGCTTTGAAGGCCTCCTTGGATTTGGCTGCCACCTTTCGCCCACTGCCTTCATGCTGGTCTTGGTCCCCTTCCGTTGTGGCGGGATTCAGCATCGATTTCAGGAGGAGATTGGATTTGCGTCCCGGCCGTGGCACAGTCTCGTTCTTCGGCGCCTTTCTAGGCAGCGTCTTAAGCGATGGTGGCGCATGTACGATCTCACCAAATGCGAAAACGTCTCGTTTATATTCTGCGGGCGGGGCGCTTTTCTCGTTCTCGGAATCCACCTCGTCCTTGGCCTCCTTGAAGGCTCTCTTTATCAGCTCCCTGCTGGTTTTGGCATCCATTGTTGTCTTCTGGGGGGCATTATTTGCCTTTCTCCGACCATTTTTGCCCGCAGCTGTGCGACGTTCCTTTTGTTTCTGCTTGAGCAGTTCATCAATCTCATTTTTTGGCCTCTTCTGGACCGTAATCTCTCCGGTCTTGGGATTTCTAATCACATTTACGCCATATTTGGCCTCGTACTGGGCCTCGCGTACGGAGGCACTGGTGATGCGGTTAACGCGACGCAGATAATCCTCGTCCGTTTCGTTGGCAAACTGTTTGATATTTTTGACTTCTTTGGCAGAGATGGAGCCGCCGCTGGTCTTGGCCCCTAACGACGACTTGGGAATATCCTCCTTGCCTATGACCCCGAGTTTCACCTTCTTTCCGCTTTTGGTTGCATCGGCGAGCCGCTTGAACTGGCGGAACTTGAAGGACACCTGCTGCTCGTCCTTTCTCTCGGGCGGATTATTCGTTACTTTGGAGAGTCTGCAATGGAAATATGTTGGAGCGGGGTTTCTAGGAGATTATGGCATAAGATAATACTTCTTTTCCTTCTGCTCTATTTGCTTGAGGGGATCGCGAATGCCGTGGTGCTTGCGCACTGGGATTTTCCGTTTCCTGGCCATTATTTCTCCTACTTTCGATGCAAACTCGTGGTTTTATTTACAAATATTACGATAACGATAGGGTTTGACTATCGATTGTGAAATAGATAGTCGGGTGGATGATCTATCGATAGTGTAAGTCTAAAAAAATATTAATTTTAATCGATTTAAAATATAACAAAACTCTTACATTTCTTAATTTTTCCTGGCGTCTGATCGCAAGTCCGTTAGATTTTGCAAGTTGCATTCAGCGCGCTATCGATAGGTCAAGTCGATAGCTAGGCAAAACATACGATACCATACCAGTGTTGCGAAGCGCTCGCCTTAAATCAGCTGGAGGCGGTGCTTGTAAAAAAAAAAAAAAAAAAACTGACAGCAGGCCAGGAGATTTCACATAAGAGCAAATTAGCTTTTTCCCAGCCGCAGCTCCTTTCGGAATCGACAAAATGCTGACGAATTGTGCCACCAAGACACTGGCCGCAGTGGTAAGCGGAGTGTCCCTATTTTGTCCATTGAATGGGCTGGGGGAATGGCTACTGCCTTCCCGTTTGGTTATATAATTATGCCAGGGAAAACAATAACATTAACAGGATCTAAACGATATTGCAGCGCAGTGGAATCCGGGCAATCACCACCAGCGGCGTCCGGGCCAGTGACAATCTCTTCGTGCATCGCGACACCCCGGAGGATAACCCGAACATCCCGTTCGAGTTCACCGCAGAGAACAAGAAGCGCGTGGAGGCAATCCTCAGCATCTATCCGGAGGGCCACAAGCGGGGAGCGATGATCCCCCTGCTGGATCTGGCCCAGCGCCAATACGGCTGGCTACCGATCTCGGCCATGCACAAGGTGGCCGAGATTCTCGAGCTGCCCAATATGCGCGTCTACGAGGTGGCCACCTTCTACACGATGTTCATGCGCAAGCCCACCGGCAAATATCACATCCAGGTGTGCACCACCACGCCCTGCTGGCTGCGCGGTTCGGATGAGGTCCTGGAGACGTGCAAGAAGCAGCTGGGCATCGGTGTCGGTGATACCACCAAGGACAAGAAGTTTACCATTTCGGAAGTGGAATGCCTGGGTGCTTGCGTCAATGCGCCCATGGTGGCGGTCAACGATGATTATTATGTGAGTTCCCGAGGTGGTTCTATATCTTATATTTACTCAAATTTGTATATGTTTTTTCTATTCCAGGAAGATCTGACGGCCAAGGACATGCAGGACATTTTGAGGGACCTTAAAGCCGATAAGCCATCGCCGCCTGGTCCCCGCAATGGACGCTTTGCCAGCGAGCCAAAGGGTGAGCCCACATCCCTAAGCGAGGAGCCAAAGGGTCCCGGTTTCGGCCTGCAACCCGGCCTCTAGGGGATTAACACAGCCTGGGAGCATCTAGCCAATAACACCGTATCACTGATTGTCGAGCGAAAATGTTAAATAAAAGTTAAGCAACTCTAAGAGGGCCTTGATAACCGATTGCCTGTGTTCCGATTTGGATTTCTCTTGGTTTAGCTCCTCATCCCATTCTACCCTTTGGGGACATTACTTAACTGGCTAGTTCCCAGTACAAACTTCATATTCCAGTGACATCTTTTACATTTATTTAATTATTTATTCCATACTGGAGATGCTTTTGCAACTCTTCTAGTATTATTATTATTATTCTTTTTACACCCAAGTGTCTAAATATTGATTGAAGAATTGGGAAGAATGGTGAGAGGCTTTATCTGCAGCTGTGTAGTTACAAATTCCTTTACTCAACTAAATGTATTTAGTTACCGAATCGAGGTTTCTGCTTACTTAGATCTAAGTTTAATTTTCTTACACTTTACGCTGGCTGGGTGCAGCACAACCAGATATAATACTACGAATATACCGTGGTGCCTGACCTCACTTAGATGCTAGATAAATCTTCTGTATTCTTCAGTGTTCCTTGCTGGGATTGTTGGGATTTGTGATGCGGCGCACTTGTTCGATCCTAAATGTGTTTTTTTTTTTTTTTTTTTTTTTTTTTTTTTTTTTGTATTTGCTTCCTCCAGCTGAAACGTTGAAATTAACGAAAAAAAACCCAAAAACAAAACAAATATGTTCAGAATTTAGGCAAGCGGCCTTCGCCGACGACGACCACTTCGAGGTGGCGGGACAGCCGATGAGATGACTGCCTTGGCCGCAGCCTTCACTCACTCCTCGCCATAAAACACCCTGGAAAAGGATACAAAAAGAAGTTAGTGTGCACTATTGTCCTGGTTGAAGGTTTGTGTTAAGAGCCCACCTGTTTTTGGCGGCGGAGCGCTTGGAGGAGCGCTCGATCCGATTATGTATGTTCGTCCTGGGATAGCACTCATTAACCAGCCTCTTGGTCTTCTTCGGTGACTCGCGCAACTCCTTGGTATCCACGTTCTTTTGCGTAATTAGTGCCCGCTTGTACTTCTCAATCAGACCCTCGCAGAAGAGATTTGACTCCGGCTCCCATGTGTCGTCTTTGGCCCCGAATCCCTTCCACCGTATCCGGTAAAGATTGCTGCCATCGTCGTCCTCGACACAATCAACAATGCGTTCAACCACCCATTCCTTTTCGGGATCTGCCGACGTAGCAGTTTTCTTGCCACCACCACCACCACCGACAGGTCTTCCGCGTTTACCGGTGCCAGCTTGCTTAACGACTTTCGGCGGCCTTCCTCTGCCTTTGGCTCCGGTATCGGTTGCTTTCGATTGCTAATCAAAAATAAAAGATATTTGTGAATAAGATTATGGGATTATGTATATAATAACTTGGCTGAACTTACCTTGTTGCGGAACTGAGCAATCAAATCGTCGCAGTTTAAACCATCCTCGAGCTCCCAAGTGTCAAAGTCCTTGTTGTAACCCTTCCAGCGCACCAGAAAGTATGAGGCGCCGCGCAAAGTCTTGTGACCGACAATTGCCTCCACCTGGAATATAATGGTTTAATTTAGAAATTTTAAATGAAATGAAATTATAAATGCAAAATATAACCTGACAAAACTGTACATAAAGTCAAGTGTGAACATGTTTTGTTTTGCAAAGAATAACTTGACAAAACTGTACATAATGTCAAGTACTTGTGCATAATTATTTAAAGTTAATCTATTTTTAAAGAGTTAAGACTATAAATAGGAATTTCTCCATTTGGTAAATACATTTTGAAGCTATCTAGATATCTAGACTTCTCCCTGAAACTGTCCAAATAAAACAGCCGTACCGCTCTAATTGGGAAAAGTCTCGACCCGACTAGAATTTCTTCTTTTACTTTCAATACAGATTTTTTCTGCTGAGCGAGCATTGTTAGGGAAAATCGAAATATTAGCACTCATAACATAACATGCCTCATACTCCTCCTCTTCCTCTGAACCGGCTTCATCGTTGCTGTTGGCCTCATCATCCGCTGGGCGCTTGGATGCCGCTTTCTTGCCATTCTTGGCGGCGGCCCCAGCCTTGGTTTTGCCGGACTTGCGGGACTTTTTGGTTCCAGCGGCGCCGCTGCTGCCGTTCAGCGGTAGGTCGTCGCTGTCAATCGATCCGGCCTTGCGTTTGGTGGCCTTCTTCGTGTCCGATGAGGAGTTGGAGGCCCGGGATGTGGCTACTTCTCCATTAGAGCCCCGCTCAGATTGCTCCTCTGAGACGGCATTCTTTTCCTCGCTGTCGCGGTCGGGGGCGGCTCCGTTTTTGCGCCGACTCTCGCTGTCCGACTTCTTCCGACCCAGCTCCACCACGACCTTCTTCTTGCCTAATTTGACCATTCTTGCGTGTGTTTTGTTACCGAAGAAATGGGCTTTTGGCCAATTGTTTACTTCGTGTTAGCAAGAATTTCTTTTTTGCCGCGTACCTGCAGAACACAACAACAAAATCCGGAATTTTTTCGACGACTGTACACTAGCAATTTAGCGTTGCGATATCGATAGCACTATCGGTGGCAGCTACGTCTGCCTATCGATAGGGGTGGTCAGCTGTTCGACTTATACGCTTGCACTAGAATCTGCGGAATTCTTTTTGTTTTGTGTGTTTACCAAGTTTACTGAATCAAAATGAGATTGACAAACGTTTTACTGAAAAAAGTGAAGAGCAAGTGAGTAAACCCTTTGATCTGAATCGAATTTGTGTTTGACTACTGTCTGTATATTGTAGGCGCATCATGGTGGTGCTGGAAAGTGCGGTCAGCGGACATCAGTTTAATGCCTTTCGTGATCGTTTGGCCGAAAAATTGGAGATAATACGCTTCGATCCCTACAGTGAGTATAAATATCATGATACAGTTATACAAGGTAGTCTCGCCGGCAAAATCCGGCACTTCCACAAGCGTAATATTGCATGAGAGTGAGTGTGGGTTAACCCCTATGTGGTGCGTGGGGTTTAAAGACCACCTACGTAATTGTAACTTGAAATTATAATTTTGTTTTGTACAAATAACTGTAAAAAAAAAAATAATGATTATATTTTGAGTGTTATTTTTTCGCTCAAAATAATAATTATGCTTTGTGCTATTAAATAAATATATAATTAAAATTTTTGTATTATTTTTATCTATATCTTTCAGTTCAGAAAGAGAGCCTCTACCGCGAACGTAAGAAAATCCGCAGCGCCTAAGGGAGAACACCTAATATACTTCCCTCCTCTTCTTTCCCAATTCGTGTAGTTAGTCCAAATAAAGTAAAACAAGTAATTAAACGAAACTACATAAGTGTTTATTACAAATTTACGATTTGGTTTCATAATCCGGGCGGACGCCTACAGAACAGCCACAAAACTCAGGGATTTTGCGGGCCGAGTGCCCAAATGGGAAATGAATTACAAATGATATATGACGATTACAATGAAATGATGCGAGTTATTGGGACTTCAGAGTACATTCGTATTTTGGCAGGCAAAACGGCTGAGTCTCTTTATAAATACTAGTTATGTAACAATATTATTTATCTATCTAGGTATCATCACATTTTTTATGTTTCTTAATTTTTTACTTAAACGGCTTCTCGGTCATCAGGAGACCGCGCTCCCACAGAGCCGTGGCAACCTCTATCCTGCGATCAGCGTTCTTCAGTGGCAGCAGAGATACCTTAATATAGGCAGGATAAGCTTTTATAAGGGTCTCAACGGCACCCCCTTCTGTGGGCTCGATTTCCATGAAATTGGCCTCGTACTTGCAGTACTCCAAGGCATTGTCCACGTAGTAGTAGATCCGCAAAGAGTCTTCGGTTTGCACCAGTCGTAGGATGTTGGCGCGCAACAGACGGATTGAAGTCTGATCGGTAAACTCGTAGTCACAAATGCAATAGCCCTTCTCATCCCGTTCGCTACGCGACCCAAAGACCGTACGCAACTTCTCCTCCGGCAGAATGGTTGGCGGCAGGGCCTCGTGCTGGAACTTTTTGGCCACCTGATCCACCGCCCAGTCGATCTCAGTCTCTGTGGGCACCAGATACTTCTGCACCATCCCCTGGACATCCTTTATGAAAAGGCCGCGAGTGCGACTTTGACCGCTGGCATGCACCAGGCCCAGATTCTGCCAGGTGTGAAGCGGGAGGCCGCGACGCATGGCCAGGCTCTGCTTCACCGCCCTCTGGAGGACGTGCGGCATGAGGTGCTCCATAAGATTGGCATACGCCTGCTGCTGATAGACACTCAGCGTTATGTGCAGCGAATGCTGGTCCTTGTCGGTGATCGCCTGGTGGACAGTGCCGCGCGGGAAGTACAAAACATCGCCGGCCTCCAGCACCTCGTCCAGTATGGGCTCGCCCAGCTGCTCCTGGCTGTAATTTCCAGAGGATTCGCGGGCCAGCACGTCGGCCGGCTGGAGAGGCATGTACAGGCGCCAGCGCTTGCGTCCCTCTATCTGGAGTACAAAGGCCTCGATGTCATCAAAGTGCGGTGCAAATCCCTGACTGTTTGGCGGTGTCAGATACACATTGGCCCCAACCAAACAATGAAAGAACTCCTGCAGCATGCTGCACACCTGACGCAGTCCGGCCAAATAAGTGGACGGATTCAGTATGCGAATGCTGCAGCCATCGCCGTAGAAGCCCCAAACCGTCGGCGGCTTGGCCCTGCCTTCCGGATTCAGCGTCTCGCGCTTGCCGTCCGTATAGCTGGTCACATCGATGTTGGTGGTGAACTCCAGGTGGTTTCGTATCAGCATCTCGTCGATCATCTGGAATGAGATCAGCTCAGAGAAGAACTTGGGGTTCTTGCGCTGCACCAGACAGGCGTTCTTCTCCCAAAAGTCGCTGAAGAAGTCATCCGGCTTGACCGGATTCATGATCCACTGCAGAATGCGGCGACCCTCCTCGATGCTATTGGATTTGTGCACGTCCTTTGGTGCTTCCACAGTGGCTTCCTGCTTTATTTGCTTGGTGCTCGTGCTGGTGGTGGGCATCTCATCATCCACACGGGCACTGACCTTTGCTTCGGGCGGCAACGAGCACGATTTTGCCTCACCGGTCGCCAGGCTCTTGCGACTTTCTGGCAAGGGGCGGGAATTGCCAACTGTGGCGGCGGGCAGTGACTTGCGGACGACCAGCGGGCAATAGGGGGCCTTGCCATCCTCATACACGGGCTCAGTTTGTTCCAGGCTGCGACGCTTCTTACGTGGAACGCTCTTGTCGGGCTCGTTATCGTTATTGTTTGCATCATTGTTGGCACTAAGACTGTTTCGCTTACGATCGGTTGGCCTGGCAGCTAAAGACTTTGGGGCAGCCTTCTTGGCGGGAGGCGGCGGCAGCGGCTGTGGCGACGCTTCTGGGCTGGATATGTCCATTGGGTACTCGGTGTAATCATTATCGTCGAAGTCGCTATCGCTGCCGTATCCCGACGGCTTCTCATTGCTGTCATCCGCCTGACCATCCTCCGAGCTGTCATCACTCTCTGCGAACTCGTTGGATAGGTATTCCTCGAGCTTTTTACGCTGTACCTTCTGGGCTGCAGTCAGTTTCTTCTTGTCGCCGAGCAGTTCCTCTACCAAAGCATCCAGGTTCTTCAGATCGAACGGTGGCTGCCTTTTACCGTTACCGTTGGCACGTGCTCTTCCACCATTAGATGTCGATTGGCCTGTGCTGGTGGCCGCTTTACCGTTTTTTGGCTTGGCGATGAGTGGCGTTGATGTTGATGCCGCCGTTTTGGACATTTCGTATCGCTTTCCACTAAAGAACGTGAGACAAGGAATTTGGTAATAGTCTCGAAGCGGAATGGGAACAAGGTGTTTTATGTTGTAATCAATAACAAAAAATTCAGGTTTTGAAGTTTAAAATATCTTGCACGTGTGCTTGAAAAATTATTTTCGCCGGTTGTCAATAGAGATGTGAAGAATAGATATCGATATATCGATATAAAAATAAATATTTATATCGTGATGATTTTGTTGCCTGATTTTTAATATTTTTATTATATTTCCTTATGGAAAAAAGTTATCCAATACCGTTTTGGATCATTCGTATGGGAAATCCTCTGAAAAACACAATTGTTTGCTTTTGTTTTTGCTGACCTTAGAATAGTGTGCCCACTTCTGGTCGGCTTATTTAGGATCATGTGTTAAATGCCCGACGGTCACACTGCGGTCTCAGCACGTGTAGAATTTGTAACTCTTCCAACAACATTTCCAAATAGTTTAAGTGCGAGAAATAGTAGCGAAAAACATGGTCAGTTCGGAGGCAAAGGGAACTGCAAAGGTGGCGAAAACAGGCGTTAAGCCACCGCCGGCCTTCAAGCCCAACAAATCGCCCGGCAAGCCGGTCAATGGACAGAAATTTAAATCTGCCGGAGGAGGTGCCAAGAGATTTGATAAGCCCGCCGGAGCAGGGTCGGGCAAGAGGTTCGACAAGTCTGGTGGTGGAGCGGGCGGTTTCAAGAAGTTCGACAAGTCCGGTGGTGGAGCGGGAGGTTTCAAGAAGTTCGATAAATCCGGTGGCAAAAAGTTTGGCGGAAACAACAATAATAAGTTTGCTGGAAAGCCACAACAGGCACCGGCGGAGGGCGAGAAACAGGATTGGGCCAAGTTCAAGCAGGAGAAAAAGGACCTCAAGCTGAAGCGCAAGAGCACCAGGGACACCTACGAAATTACCAAGGAGGCCAAGCAGATCTACGAGAAGCTGCGATGGTAAGGCCCTTACAATACCCTTGTGAATACAAAATGAATCTTCTCGTCTTTCCCCTTGACAGCCGCCGCACGGAGAACAAGGACAAGCTGGTCGAGCAGATATACAAGGTGCTCAATGTGGGCGACACCATATCCAAAGTGGTTAAGGCTCACGATACCGCCCGCGTGCTGCAATGCATGCTTAAATATGCTTCTCCCGCTCTCCGGGCGGAAATATCCGACCAGCTGCTGCCCTTCACCGTGGACATGTGCCAGTCGAAATATGCCCAGTTTTGTGTCCAGCGAATGCTTAAATACGGAGCACCAGCGACCAAAACGAAACTGGTGGATAGCCTGATGGGTCACGTAGTACGGCTGGCTGGTCATAGCATAGCCAGTAGCTTGCTGGACACGATGTACCAGAGTGCCACGCCCCAGCAGCGCATCCATATGCGCCAGGAGTTTTATGGCGATCTGTATCGCAAGGCGAAGGACTCAAGTGTCAAGTCGCTGAGTGACACCTACAAGGAAACAACCAATATGAAGGCATCTATTCTGGGCTCCGTGAAAGCGAATCTGGATCATGTGGCCAATAAGCAGCTGGTGGATAGTTCCCTTGTCCATGCCGTAATGCTGGAATACCTGCGTGCCTGTGACGAGGACGAGGAGAAGCTGGAGGAGACCGTGACTGCCTTTGCGGCGCTAGTGCCCCACATGCTGTCCACCAAGGAAGGCAGCGAGGCCGGTGTTATTTGCTTCTACAAATCCACGCCCAAGAACCGTCGAGTGAGTACCCTAAGTAACCAATAGCAAGTTTTCCAAAGTCTATACTTCCTATATCCTTAGGCCATTATTAAGAACATTAAGGAGCATCTGCTGAAGATCGCCACCCACGAGCATGGCCACGTTTTCCTTATCTCGCTGCTCAATGCCCTCGATGACACCAAGGCCACCAAGAAGGCCATCTATGACCATTTGCATGGCGATTTAAAGACGCTGGTGGGTAACCAGTACGGCCGTCGTGTGGTTCAGTGGCTGGTGGCACCGGGTGATACCACCTGCTTCCATCCAAAGTTTATTCGTTTGGTGGACGAGGGCTTGGCCTACGGCAAGAAGGAGAAGGAGCTGCGTCGCAAGGAGATCTTTGAGCAAATCGAGGCACCAATTGCCGAAAACATAGTCGAGGATCCGGCCTTCTGGCTGTCCAACAGCCACATTGGCCTGGTCACCGCCGATGTCCTTAATCACCGTAAGTTCCTTGGGCTTTTATTATATATTTATTTATCTGTATTTAAATTGATTTTGATTTTTTAGTTCAAGGCGAATCGTATGAGAAGGCGGCCACCGCTTTGGCCAAAGTGATTGCCCAGCCGGAGTGGCGCATTACAGCGGATGCGGCCGGGCCACAGCCACAGGATAAGAAAAAGGCACACAACGATGTGGAGGCCATCATAGCCGAGGCTACCAAGCAGCGTAAAAAACTGCTCCAGACCGATATTAGCAGCAGCGACGATGAGGAGGACGAGTCTGAGGATGATGATGAGGAGGAGGAGGAGGAAGGCGGAGCCCCCAAGCTGAAGAAAGCTAAAAAGGAGGCCAAGAAGGCAAAGGCAGAGGAGCCAGCAGAAGCAGCACCACAAGTCTCTGGCATCGAGGAGGCCGGCATGCACATAGTCCTGAAGAAGATCCTCAAGAATGATGTAAAGCGTGAGGGTGCCATTACCTTTGGACAGCAGCTTCTGGAAAACCTAGCCGCCGATGTGGAAGTGGTGAGTATTTTTCAATTACTTTTCATGTTTTCCCAGCCAGAAGAATTTTTTAATGGTTTAATTAAGTTTATGTTATTCAAAGACATGTATTTAATTCGAGTCTACAAAAGTGCTAAGAGTTGATCATTGCTCAAGTGCTGTTTTAATGTTAGATCTGAGCAATTATTCAGTTTTTTTTGTTATATATCCTTTTGACACGTTAATATTTTATTGGGAAATAACTTGCATTTTTGTTCTCCTCGTTTCTTTTTTAGCTCAACTCTTGGCTAAGTGTTAATCGCGCCTGCTTTGTCCTCGTCAAGCTGGTGGAGAACAGTCCGTCGCTGCTGCAGTCCTGCAAGGAGACCATTTCGTCGGAGAAGAGCCTTAGCCAGACACTGCTTGGCCAGAAGACGCCCGGGGCCAAGATGTTGGCCACCAAACTGGCTTTAAAAAACAGCAAATGAAACCGAGAACGAAATCCCCGTTTTTGCTAGCTTAGACAACTTAATTTTTTTAAATACATAAACCTATATATTGAGAAATGACTGTAAATTAAGTTTTATTTATGCGATGACACAGTTGTCGCTGCTATTGTTGTTGTAAGTCGACGAGTTTTTTACGATTTGCGCAAGATAATGTGCAGTCCCGAGTCAGTGTCCACGATTCCCGATAGCTGGCCAACGTTCAAACCAAAGGCAGCCTTTTCAAATGGCGGCTGCATTTGACCTGTGAAGGATCAGGAACAGGATCAGTTTGTAAATAAAAGGGCTCACAGGTTCTCTTACCTCTGCCAAACTTGCCAAGATCACCGCCCCGCTTGGCGGAACTGCAGTCGGAATAGGAGCGTGCCAGCTCGTCAAAGGTGGCCTCCTGCTGGACAATCTTGTTGCGATACACCTCCAGCAGCAGCTGGGCCTCCTCCTTTGTCCTGGTAATGTTCTCCTCCCGCCAGGAGCTAGGCCGACGGCTGCCCTTGTGTTTCACCAGCAGATGCAGGCACTGCACCTCGTCCGGTGAGTCGCCGGCCCCGCCGCCGGATCCACCACCACCGGTCTTCTTGGCCGGCTCCGTGGGCTGATCCCACTGCGACTCCTTTGTGTACACGTTCAGGTAATAGCTCAACCCTACAAATGAATTAGTTAGTGTGCGAATTTTTTTTAGACGCCGGTCGGTGTTTTTGCTGTTTTTGCTTAGCTTTCCGTTGAGTGTATTTCTTACCTGTTGAGCGGCTAGTGCGCTTCTCCCATCCCTCGGGTAATTGTTCGGCATCGGGCATCTTGCTATATTTGTTTCTCTTAAAATGGATGCGGAAAAATTAAATTAATGTTTCAGGATTTTGGTTTACAGTCAGTGTGACCGTGTGTGGCTCCTAATAAAGTAGGCCATGGAGCCAGAGATGGTACCAAATCGATTTGTCACACAATCGATAGCTGCGGCCACTAAACCTATCGATGGGGCCATTTACGATGATTTGGCCAACTCTAGCCATCACCGTTCCCTTACAAAGCACGGCCGCAGTCCGATCGGAAAACATTTCACCCAGTTCCCCGGAGTAGCTTTTAAACGGACCTAGCCATGTCAGCGATTCCAGGACGTGCTCTCCACTATGTCTTCAAGATCGGCGATCGGGCTAAAAACGCCTTTTTCTTCCGTCAAATCCTTGGAATGAAGGTGAGCGAAAGGGAGGTTGATATTACCGGTGGAATAAGAGGGGAGGAGTTTATCACTTTACGAGTGCATGCATAAATCGGCAGACTTTCTTATCGCTGCTGTTGTGTCTGGGCCGGATTTTTATCTGAACAACGTGTCAACGACTAAACAGCAACTGGCAGTCGCTAATTAAAAAGCCCAGATGCCCAGATAAAGTCATATAATGACGGTGTAACTATTATTATTCCCACTCTTCAAAATTAATCGTGCTCTCTCGTTCTGTCTCGCGGCAACAGGTACTGCGGCATGAGGAGTTCAAAGAAGGTTGTGACGCCGAATGCAATGGGTGAGTGCAAGCGAGATGCCAGACTTAGCTGAGGACTAACTAAAAACGGTAATGTTTAACCCTTACACAGGCCCTACGACAACCGGTGGAGCAAAACAATGGTGGGTTATGGACCCGAGGATTCGCATTTCGTCATCGAGCTTACCTATAATTATGGAGTTAGCAGCTATAAAATGGGTAAGAGATGACTTCTTACTCTAATCTGAGGAATATCTTGTTAATCCCTTATTCTATATATTTAATATTAGGAAAGAAAGTATTTAAACAAGAAAATTGGTACTTGATTTGACTTAAAGTTAACAATGTTGAATAAAGGACTAGTTGCCAATCGTAATCCTCAGGTTCCTTATCTAAAATCACAAATGAGTTGTTCTTTTTTTAAGAACTTTATAATTAAGTGATTTGTTTGAAAGGTATTTTTCACTATTATTAGATTTGATAAGTGACTGTGCGTTATTTCGAATAGATTAAAAATAAATAATCTCTTGAAGTAATTAAAACACACAGTTATCTTTGAGTAGGCTAAAAATCTATCGGATGATTAATCTGTGATGCTATTTTAAAAACTACTTAAACATTATCTTGTTATCGCAACCTAAATTATAGTTTAAAATGTATGAGTTACTAATGAATATCACAACTTTCCCCCTCTAAAGGCAACGATTTTGGTGGCGTAACCATTCATTCCACGGAAATTCTCTCGCAGGCCGCCAAGCACTCGTATCCTGTACAGAAGGTGGCTGGCAAAGGCAGTCTGCTCACCTCACCGGATGGCTACAAGTTCTACGTAATTGAGCAGCCAGCGGCCAGCTCCGATCCCGTCCAGTCGGTGGAGCTGAATGTCAGCAATCTGCAAACCTCCCGAAAGTACTGGCACGAGCTGCTTCAAATGCAATTGCTTGATGAGAACAAACAGAGTTTGCGCCTAAGTTACGGAGGAACGCAGGCTACGTTACAGATCACAGAGATCAAGGAGCCACTGGACAGGGCCAAAGCTTATGGAAGGATCGCCTTTGCCATTCCATCGGCCAAGCAGCCACCGCTTCATGAGGCGGTAAAGGCAGCCAATGGCACCATATTGAAGCCTTTGATCACCCTGGATACGCCGGGTAAGGCCACAGTTTCGGTGCTAATACTCGCCGATCCGGATGGCCATGAGATCTGTTTCGTTGACGAGGAGGGATTCGGGGAGCTGTCCCAGGTGGAGCCCGATGGTGATGCGAGACTGGATAAATATATCGCTAAAGATCCCTTCCAGCCGAAGTGATGCCTGTGATCGATTGTGAATTTAATGATTTAATATGTTTTTTTTTTATGTATGTACATACCGTTTTCGTATTTGAAATTGTATTGCAGTTGTTAAGTTCGGTTGCCGGGTGACTTGTAAAGATATTATACACATAAAATGTACTTAAATTTTGTTTACATAAACTGTCGATAAACTTATGACATGTTATATTCTTTATATTTATATTTCCATTTGAGGATTTCATGATTTTTCTATAAATATTTTACTATTTATACGTAACAGAATTTGTTTTTATATCAGGTGTATTGGATTTTCCCATCATTTTCCTTTGAGATTTAAAATCAACAAAAACTGTTTCGTTTTTTAAACCTTGTTTTTTTATAGTTATTTTAGGTTTTTTTTTAGTGTTTTATATAATTGTATTTTGACTGAGCCTAAGACAATGAGGGACACATCCTTAGGGACGCCAAAGTCCGCCAATCTGAAACCATGGATGCATTTGGAATTAACGGCGGAAGGGCAGAGGCAAATCAACTGCAGTTGGGGCAAGTACTTTGCAAGGCGGCGCAGGGATATCGATGCCATGAGGAACTTTAATCTGTGCGTTACACGGCGCGATGCTGTCGTCGATCAAAAGGCCCTCTGTCTGCGTAGCAAATTCCAAAGGGCAGTGGGCTTGGCTCAGGGTGCCCTTGATGATAGTAAAAAGGCCACCGAAGCAATGACAGTGTGGGATGCCACTGTGACTATGGAAATGGCCGATTGCCTCTACGATCTCAATCGGTTCGAGGACAACAAGGCTTTGTTGCACGAGAATGTTCGCCGAAATATTGGCACTTCGCGGGAGCCCTTTGCAAGGCGCCTACATGCAGTCAACGCAAATCTCAAGGATAGCACCGGGGACAGTCTGACAAAGTTCTATATGGAACACTCGACGGCAATGCCCGGTTTCTACGAACACAAGAGGGACCAGCTTGTGAAGGCGGACAAGCGGCCACTGTGGAAGATACGACAGGATAACCAGGAGTGCGATGTCCAGAGCTATATCGATCGAAAGGAGGTGTTGCTATCGCCCCTGGAGAGCGAACGTAGATTTCGAAAGACCAAGAATTTTTACCAAAACTACTTGGGTCGCAATTGGACCGATTTTATATTCATGAAAACGCTTCGCGACAATCCACAGCTTCTGTTGGACCACAATTTTGGTTCCTCGAAGGAGAGGCGGGCTTGTCTGGAGAGATCGTTTCAGCGCATAAAGTCCTTTGCCCGAATGCTCCATGCTCGCAGTCCCATGTACCATGAGTACTTCCAGCGTAGTCCCGTAATGGAGGCTCGGATGAGGGAGGCGAATCTGTTCAGGATCCAATACCAGACCAGGCGCAATATGCACAGTATCCTTCGGACAGTTCGGGTGCTGAGAAAAACGAATGATATATCCGTGAGTTAAGATTACTCTATTCACGTATATTTCAGTACCTAAGATTGCCTTTGGTTAACCAGTGCCTGCGCAAGTTCATCGAGGATGTGATGGGCAACTATGTGATCCTTAAGACCGATCGCCTGATGCCATGGAAGGTAGAGTTTATGAACGAGGTTTATAACCATCTAGCACTCAGTCTCTGCGATACCTATCGCATTCCCAAGACGCCAGTGACGCCCCACGATAAGAACGCCATGTGCAATCTGCTCAATATACCCGCGGCCAAGCCGCTGGAGTTCACAGAGGTCATCTTCGGCGACCGATCCTCCTATTCTAATGCTGGCGGCGACAAACCACACACGGAGCGCACAATGGCCGACCACCAGTGAGTATTAAAACCTTCGTTTTGATTTGTGTTCTTGTTTTTAGAGGTAGGACTTCCTTTCCTTTGTAGGACTTCCATTGAGCATTTGGAGCGGCGGCTATTGTTCGCCCGTCTGCCAATCGAGCGGGCGTATCTGCTCCATGAAGTGGCCGATCGACACATGCAGCAGAACCACTTCAGCCAGTGCCTGTCGTCGGCCCGCAGGGCCATTGAAGAGGCCAAGGCATGCAATAGCCTGGTGTGGCAGTTCCTCAGCATGATGTTGATGGCCAAGTCGCATGCCGTCCTCCACAAGTTTGAGCGTCAGAAGGAGGTCTTGAATTTCGCCTATGAACTGGCCACCGACCTAAAATCGCCGCGTCTCTGCATCTTCATCGAACTGTGCCGCATGCTGAACAGGGACTACATCACGCTCCGGAAAATGACGCAGCTGGTGACCCAGAAGCGGCTGCGCTCCAAAATCTCCAATAGATCCAGCTTCCTATCCAACGCCTCGCCCCAATACTCACTCTACGAGCAGGAGGACAGAAGGAACTTGTTAGAGAAGGCACTTAGTTCGCATAACTGATCCAACGGATCGGATGACGGGCACTCCTATAAGTCAGTGACCATCATTCGATCTGTTGGGTTTTTTTGTCAGCCGAAATATGTGCTTTTTCTTAAAAAAGAAATTAATTTAATATTAAAAATATATATAGATAAACATAAACCACACAAAATCATATTAAAAATAATTGAAAAATATGTAAAAATTATAAAAATATTTAAAATATTGTAAAAACCAAGGAAAAAAACATCAGAGATGTAACAAAATCATATAAAAATGTACATAAAAAAATAAAATTTTGTTTTGAAACGGTATTTTTTTAATTTTAAAAATTTCAATTATTATTATAATTAGGTTTTGAATATATTTCGGCATAAAAAACTCATAAGGAACCACAATTAAATATACAAAATAATATATGTATATATTTCATTCTATAATACAAACCCCTCTTAAATATAAAACCATATAATTTAGCAGACTTTTTGTTCGCGATTTCTTTTCATTTTTTGTTGTATGGTTTTTGTATGGGAATTATCAGAAATTAAAATGTCACTGGCCCATTTTTGAATATAAAACGAATGACATAAATAAAATAAACACAATTCTAGCAGCTGCAGTAAAAACTATTGAAAATGTGCGCTGCCGAAATCAATGGAAATGACACCGTAACGACATCCGAAATAAAATCATTTAAAAAAGCATAACAATTAAAAATCCCAATATCACATTTAAACGAGATTATAACAATAACCAAACAACTTTTTTGTTTGCTGTAAATATTTTTCAACCCAGCCTCCAGACCACCCAAAAAATAAAATCTAAACAAAATTCCGGCCGGGGCAAAAAATTGTTTTCGCACTCTTAAATTATTTATGTGTTCGTTCGATGGGGCGGCGGGCAGGAGATTGCACTTGACTCCAATTTAGCCAATAACCCAAACCCCAAGTCCCAGTCAGCCAGTCAGTCAGTGTGCCTGACCTCGCCCAACTAGAAACTACGATTTGCATATTTTGTTACTATAGTTTTTTTTTCTTTTTTTTTTTGTTGTTATTTTTGTTGTCAGCATTGAATTGTCGCATGTTGGCCAGGGTTGGGTAACTGCTAACTGGAACTGGAGAACTGGGCCTGAAAGAGAAATTACATTTTATTTTGTCGCATGTCGCGGAGCCCCAATAGGCGAGAAGTCGAGGAGTTTTTATAACTCAACTTATTGGTACTCTTTAAAGTAAATATAAATAAATAAATTATAATTCCTTTTATTAATTTCATTAGATGAATCTACAATTTATATATAAATCTCCAAAAGTGTACTTATAATTCTCAAGTTAGAATTCAAAAACATGGATCATCAGCTATACTGAATACTGATGGGGTTTTTTAACTGAATCTTGAAAGGGTTTAGGGTTTTGAAGGTTTCAATAAAAAATATATATATAGTCTTCAAGTAACTTAAATATTTGTAATATAAATCTCTAATTATATACTTTTTTTTGCTAATGATTTAGAAGGCACGATTACCCTGTTGCAGTTGCTTTGTTTTATATATTTAAATTTAAAACTAAAAATATTACAACCATAAATATTTTTTAAGGTGTATTCCAAGGCAGTAATCTTTTATAATAATACTTGAATAATTTTTAATAAGAAACCACCCTAAAATGTAACATAATAATCCAATCAAAGACCAAGTTAATGAAATAATATATACAATTTTTTATTTAAAATATTTAAAGTTGGATTTAAATGGTAATGGCCAACTTTGTTTCAAGAAAGGGTATGACAGCAGGCATGCAAAATATGCAAAAGAGCAAATGCGTCAATAAATGCAACGACAACAAATGTTTTATTGTGTCAATGCTGGCCAAAAGGGTCGCCGAAAGGGTTATTTTTTCGGTTTGTTCTTTATTTCTTTTTGCGTTGTTTTTGCCTAGCCAGTTCCCAAGTGGCCAAAACAAATGCAGCTGGCGAGTAGCGTTGCATCGCGTCGCTTCGAGTTCCGAGTTTGGGCCTGTGGCACATGGCACACATATTTGCAGCTCATTATGCCAGTTGCCATTAAAAGTGAAAGAGAAACCTGCCCAAGGACCTCCCAGACACTGTGCGAAATTGTCGATGGCAATTCGCCCCGCCATGCCGCCATGCACCGCCTCACCTTGCACTTCAATCAGCTGCCATCGCCAGGACGCGAAGGCAATCAACAAGCTCGAAACTCGAAGCTTGCGGCTCCTTCCTGCTCTATGTGTACTTGTATTTTTCTTTCTTTCCTTCGTTTCCTTTTCTTTGCCGCTCGTCCTTTTTCTTTTTGCCAAGGAAACCTTATTGGCCAAATTGGGGTCAGCACAAGAAGGTCGCGATAACAGCGCAAATAATTGGTAATGGCAGCGCCACCAGAAGCCGGCCAAATTGCATCGAACGTTAAGGTTCCATTTCGTCCTGACCCCCACTCAGTGTGCTTGAGTCAGATTTTCGGGTTTGTGTCTGCAAGTCATTCGAGGAATCGTTTTGGAATGGTTGGACAGACTGCCGTTGTCCTGGCTCTCCTTCAGCGGCATTTATATTCTTTTCGGGTTTCAACTCTGGGGGGCTTTCACTCCAACTGCTTAATGTGTGGAAAATAGCTCCGAAGTTGCTTAAAATATTACGGTGGTGGTAGATTTTAGATGGCTTTCCACTTGGGTATTTTAAATAATTAAGTAATCAGGGGACAAGAGAATTTTTTAGAATCGTTGGTGTAAGGTGTTGGTTCAAATATTTCAAAGTATACAAGTGAAGAGATATCATTGAAGAAGGTTATTGGTGTACAGTTAGTTTTGTTGAAATACTCTTTCTGAGGTTTGTAAAACTTTAACTTTAACTTTTTAGTTGGACAAGTATTAAAAACATATATATATATATTAAAGTAATCAGGTGAAAGAGTATCATTGGGGAATCTTATTGGTGTATATTTCGTTTTGTTGGAATACTCTTCCCAAGGTTCGTAAAACCTTTTAAACTCACCAACAATTTAAAATTATTGGTTTCAATTGAAATCAGTTTGGGAAAAGGCTTTATCTGATATTCTTAAAACATTTTGGTTAGTTTTTGAAAGAAATACCTAATGTGGGAGAAGTTCCAATGCTTTTATTTTACAATCATTTGGGAATTTCTTTTTCTACATTTAAATTGATCATATTTGTTTATTTAAATTGAAACACCTTGTGTCTCTAAACGCAAACAGGTGCATCAATTTAAGGCTGCCACAAATTTTATGGCAAAACACTTGATAATAATTTCACCTCACACTTTTACTGAACTTTTCCTTTCGACTTTTTGAACTTTTCTCCCTCTGCACTGTGCAACTTTTCCGGTTAGTTGTTGTATTGTTGTAGTTGTTGTTGTTGTTGGTGTCGGCCTTATTGTTATTGTTGTTTTGTGGTGTTGTTGTTGATGGTGTTACTGCTGCCATTCGCAACTAATTTACGACTGGCCGTCGCGCTGGGAAGACTCTCCAAAGACTGCGGCAATTGTCGGGCAATCCCTGCAGCAACCCTTAGTCCCCTCCTCTCCTCTGGGTTCCCTTCCTCCCTCTTAGCACCCTTTACCATAAAGTTAAATGAATGTGGTGGCCAACAAAATATGCTACAAGTAAACCATGAAAATAAATACCCAAAAAAAAAAAAAAACAGAAACAAAATGGAAAGCCCAAAATGCAACTAGAAATTATAGTATATACACGGAGTAGGCGTTGATTTTCGCCATGGGGGCGTGGTCCGCATTAAGTGTCCCCATAGAGCTCGCCAAAAACTGAAATAAAACTAAAAAAAATAAAAATAAAATTAAACAGCAGGAGACCTGACCAGAAAGAAAAAAACGTCGATGAAATGTCGGACGACGACCTCAAAATATACAATCAATGTGGGGGCTTGGAAAAACGTGGAAAACTGGGCAAACTACGTAGAGAAAATACGGGGGGAGTGGGAAAGCCAAGGTGCCATTAGAGCCATTAGGATTGGCAAACTTGAGCCGCACCATCAGGCCAACGATAACGACAATGACAACGACGACGATGATGATGCAGCAAAACTAATAAAATTAAATTATTATGTAAAATGCAAATAAAATAATATGCAAATCGAATATATGAGCCCACAAGAGCTGCTGCTGCTGCTCTCCGGTTCATGTCCATGGAGCCATGAGTAATCACAGACGCAGAGCCAGGACCCCCCCAAAAACAAGGCAAATAAACACATAAATAAATCAAAAATGGACTACGACAAATCTCGGTTGGCTCGAAACAGAAAGCCAAGCGCCGGACACGGACAGCACCAGCAGCAGCGAGAGAGCATTAAAATATGGCCAATAATAACCGAAATATCCAAGTGATATATCCATCTAACCACCCAACCACCCAACCACCCATTCTACCCACCAAACCCAATCCCGGCCGGACTAAAATTGGTAATACGAGATGGGGTAACTGGCAAGAGGTGGGGTTGGAGGGACATTAAGGAAGAATGTGGCACTTTTTCCACGGGATGTGGACTCTGAATTACTCTTAAAAATGCTAAATCTGTTTAAATTTGTAGAATTAAGTGCAGAGCATGTGTTAAATTACAAAACTAGGTTTGACATTATTTTTTTTATAATTTAAATTAATTAAATATTACATTTTATTTTCCTAGAACCTTTTATAAATTAACAGTTCGCTCTTATGGCAGTTACGTATACGTAATATTATAACGTAATTATTACGTATACGTAATTGGCACAAAATGTTAGGCGCAAATTTTTAATTTATACAAAGATCTAGGATAGTAAAAGTTTATTATTATATTTATTGATAAAATATTGAATATAATTATATGAAATGTTTAAAAACAAGTAATATAAAATTTCTATTTTAAAACCAAAAAATGTAAATACCATGAGAACAGTATATTTTTGTCTAACATTTATAACTATTTAATTAAAAAATAAATAAATAATAAATAAAATAATTATAAATAAATAAAAATTATAATAAAATAAATAAAACCTGCTCCTGCTTATTTCTCCTAAGATGCTTAGAATTCCCAAGTTCTTTTTTACGACAGCTTGAGAACTCCTTTGAGCTGCTTTGTCTAAAATTGAAAATTATTTTTACTACAATAATAATAATAATTCCGTCTAGTATACCCGTTACTTGCTACCCTTGGCGATACTTTTCCCTAATTTTTTTGTCAGGAGGGAAAAATAAAAGATATCTTTGAAAGGCAAAGCCAAAAATTCGACTTGCACACACACGAACACACTACAGTCCTAGACATTTTCGTAATCAACATAAAATCCAATCATCCGTCATGGACAGTAAAAGCAGCAAAGGGCTGTCGCTGTCCACCCCCCACCACCACCAACTAGAGACTCCACTGTGTTAGTTCTGGCCTTTAAAAATGCCAAAAACGAAAATTTTGATTTATGAGCAGGCGAAAGCTAAAGTAAAAGAAGAGCCAGAAATTATGTGTGTGTTTGTGTATTGGCCGAGCTCATTTATAACGCGCTTAAATCTAATACGCGGACAGTACTCAAGGAGGGAGGGGGAGGGGTTGGTGGTGGGGGTGTCGGGTTACTGGCTAGGAGTCTCTCTTGTCTTCCGCATCCGCATCCGCAGCCGGCAGACGTGCGTAAAGCGACGCGTGTCCGCTTTATGATTAATATGCGCGACAAAACACAAAATACACGGCCACAGTAGGCACTCGCTAAGAGGAATAAGTAACTAAAAACTATAGAGAAAGTTATGAATATTTTAATTTTATGTTTTTAATGTATTTATGTATTTAATTCTTCCAAAAAGTGTAAGATCTAAAATCAAAAATATATTTCTTATATATTTATTTTACCTAGTGCCTACTGTACCTGCCATCAGTGGGAGCGAGAGGACCGCGCAAATTTACCGTTTGACACGCAGCCAAACCGAAGGACGAACTAACGGGAAACGGCAAATGGAAAGGAGCCATGTCCAGACATAGTAGAACTTGTCCCCCTCCTTCACTTCCTCTATCTCTTTCACCCTCACTTCCTCCCCCCCCCCCCGCCCTCTCTCTCTTGGTAGCCATCTCGCTCGCTCTATCGCCTGATGACCAGTTGGCAAAAGCAAAGACTTTTCGCAGCTTTTTCCGCATATTTGGCATTGCATTTTCCGAGGACGAAGGAATGCAAGGGCAGGAATGAAGAAAAGGGGTGAAAACAAGTGCGTGCCATTGGTGAAAGTGACGGGAAAGTGTCTGTATTAGTTTATCGTGCTGATAAAGTCCTGGGACGTCAATTAAGATGACTTGGCTTGGGTTTGAAAAATGCAAAAGTTGAAAATTAAAGTCTTAATAGATATTTTGATGGAACAATAAAGTAAAAAAAGAATTTGGAAATTATAATTTGAGAGGTATATTTGAATTGGTTGAAGCTTTCGTAAAAAGAACTTGGGAATTCTAAGCAACTTTAGATAAATTTTTGTTTATGAAAGGTCCCAATATAATATGATTGTCAAGAATTACAGCTTAATGAAGCTTGGCAAAAGTGTAGTTAAAAGCAATTGGGAATTCGAATTCTAATTAAAAGAAATATTTATTAGTTTGCCTTCAGGGAGTTCCAATACACTCAAGATATTCAGGGATCAGGGCTAAATAATAATGGCAAATTGTGTAGAATATTGTGTGAAAATCTGTAATTGAAATCTAGGCGATTTGTATTTATTTGTGAATGGGTCAAAACTTTAATCCGGCTATTAACAATTTTGGCTCACCTGGCTGCCACTGCTGCTGCCACTGCCGCCTGTCCGTTCCTCTCCTTCCACTGGCCTCTTCCTTTGCCTGTCGCTGGCTTTTGTGCGCCTTTGTGCGGCTGTCTGGGACAAAGGACATGGTAGGTGGAAAGTGCAAAGTGGGCGTGGGAGTGGGCTGGGTGAATGATAACGACAAACAAACAAATTAGCACAACTACCGCAGTAGCATTTGTGGCCTGCTGCTGCTGCTCTCTGTTCCATCTCTTTCTAACTCTGCTGCTGTCTCTCTTTCCAGAAGGTGATGCTCCCTTTCGCCTTTCCCCCATTCTCAACGTTGGCAGAGTGGCACACTAACACCCATTTGCTCACCTTTCAGCCTTTCAGCCTCCCCGCCCTTCAGCTTTTGGTGTGTCTCCGGCATAACTTTATCGCCTGCATGTCATATTCCATATTCCATTGTACTATTTGCTGTCATACGTAATGAAAAGCAGCGCACATTTGTTAAAGAGCAAACGAGCGCGCAAATGAACGTGCGAACTGACCCAGGCCCAGGTTTCTCCAGTAACCCCCCTCACGTTAGGGTCCCCCTTCCTAGTGGAAGTCTAGTGATGGCGTCGTGTGGGTTATAAAGTATAACATATGAGCTAACAGGTGAATATTTTTTATATTTTGAGATACTTTTTGAGCATAAGTGTGAGCTTAAGTAACTCTGAAAATTGTTTCTAAAAATCTAAAAAAAAAATAGGTATATAAATCTTAGATTGATCATTATATATATTTTGTATATATATATGTATATATATTATAGTAATTATAATTTTATATTTAATCGTTAAAATAATAATTATTACAATATTATAATTGTATAATTTATTTTTGGATGATTTTTTTGTTTAAAGATCATCATTATTTATGGTTCCTAGTTATAAAATTACATGCTAATAATATATTCAATATTTTTAAATATAAAAAAAAGAAACATAATAAAACAAAAATAATTATTAAGAAAAGCTTGACTTCAAAAAAGGTAGGAAACGAACCTGCATGCTTCTAGTTAAAATGCAACTTCACAACTTCGACGACCTTTTAACCCCCTGAGCTACAAAACAGTCTGAAATATTTAACTTAAACACAATTTATCACAAAATAATCCAAACAAACATTCCTCTTAAGTTTTGTGTAATAAATGTATTGCCAATTAACGGATATTTGACCATTAATAATACCTTTTTTTTTGTGTCGTGTCACGTGAGCATCACCTGACCAGGCCTGCTTCTGATGTTTGTTCGTGTTCTGTTGTCTTTTATTCCTTATTTTTTTTTTGTTCTGCGGGCAGTCCTGTTCTTTTGCTTGTTGTTTTGGCCAGTGCGGTCAGCATTGGAACCCCAATCTTTCCCTTGCAATTCCTGTGCCTGTTTTTGCACCTTTTGTTAAATATATATATATATATATATACAGAAATACATATTAGAGCACAGATACAGGGAGGAGATTCCAGGGGGAAAAGCGCTTTCACTTGGCCATCACGTACGGCAAACATAAAAACATAACGGTGAACTGGCCCCAAAAGTTCGTCCCACTGTGCGGCACAGTGGCAGCAAAAGTGCAAATGTCATTCGATGCCTGCCGCATTTAAAGTATTACGGAATTAACATTTCTTTGTGTTGCTCCTTTCTTTTTTTTTTTTTTTTTGCATATATAGAGGGGCCTTCCCCTCTGCCCTATGTCTCTCTGTATGAATGAGTGTGTGTGTGTGCATGTGTGTGTGTGTGTATGGAGAAATTGTGCTTCCTTTTGTGCCGTCGCTTCACATTTTTCATTAGTTTAGTGGGTTTGTGGCACATGACAGTCACAGTCGGGCTAAAGCCAAGGAGCAGCCATCGCCCAGGACTCCAGAAAAAGAGCAACCAGGCGGGAGTAGACCCTAACCAGCGACTAACGATGCACGCTGGGTGTCGTCGTGGCCTTTTGGATCTTACTTCAGTATGCCCTTCGCCCAGAGTGGAGTCTTATAGATCTAGGGAAAAGCTTTATGGTTTAATAATAGGTATTTTATTTATTTTTTATTAAAGAAAAAATGAATACAGCTTAACTGAAAGAACATTACAAATTTCATAATTGTAGAAAAAAGAAAAAATTAATTTATTTTATAAATGTTATTTAATTTATATAAAAATATATAATTATAATTTTTTTTTCATATTTGTATACCTTTACAGGGTATTAAAATTTCAGTGAGAAGCTTAAAAAATTAAATAAAACCAATAATTAAATAAAAAATATACAAAGTATTAAAAAAATAAAGTAAAATTATATAAAAAATCCCGTGGGAATTGAACCCGTTTACAATGATTATGTATCATTAGAGGACCCTCTAGACGTCTGCGCTACCTTCTAAACTTAGTATAGCCTTTCATACTCTATAACATTACATATTTTGAAATCAAATACATATTTTATTATTATTTTTATTTTATTCTTTTTATGTAGCATTTATGCTTTATTTATTTCCTATATAATATAATATTGTTATAAAATTAAACCTTTAGGCAGAGTAAGTCGTTTTAAAACATATTCCTTTGCATATTATAGGACCCCCAAGCCACAGGCATATACATGAAGATATCGCTGTTGTTGTCGTTGTATTATTTCACTCTTTGACTTCCGTTTTCTTCTGTGCTGCATATTTCGTAAATGATTCAAATTTGTGCAGCTAGCGAGGTGGGTAGGGTGAAAGGGCCGCCTGAGGTTGCCCCACAAAAAAAGAGTAAAAAAAAAAATAAAAAAAGAAACAGAAATAAGAGGACGAGAAATTGTTGGGCCTAATTCAAAGTGGAGCAATGTGGCACAGAAACTCCTCGCATGCAACCTGGAAAATGGGGAAAAAGGGAAGATGGAGCATTCTCAGTTAAGACTTAAACTAATAAATATAAAAACTTTGAACTTGCTTAAAAAAATTAATAATAATTATAAAATATATAATTTTTGTGTAATAAAAAGTGTTTTTTTTTCCCACTTTTTGCTTAATTCTATTTATTTTTTATGCGCCGGATTCAGCATTAGGATTTATTCTGAATCCGCACATTTTACTTAATCCTAATTATTTACAATTCTATGATACAGTTTTTGTTCACTGCTTCCCCTGTACTCCAATGTGTTGCTATTCCTTCAACCTCTGTTCCTCTGTTATGATGCGTGTCTCCTGTGGTATTTTTTTAACAACCATGCTACTTACTACCGGGATTCGAACCCGGACCGGTGGCGAAGGGGGTTCCCTGTCATCTTAACCCCCTGAACTACCGCCGGCGGCGAGGTGACAGCTTTCAGAGATCTACTTGAATCTCACCTACTAGGATTTCCGATTTCCAGAGTTATCGAAAATGAAAAAACGCACAGGGTTGCTGTTAGCGTTGTGGCAGTGTTGGTAAGTGATTTCAAGGGCGGATTTTGAAAAAGTTTGAATAAAAAGTTCAAGAAACAAGTTGAAATTCAAATAATTAGTTTAAGATTTGTTTTTTAAATTGGTTTATTAATATTTATTACATTTTATATAAGTTTATTAATGTTTCTATTCTATTATAGGTGTCTTGACAGTGTTGGTAAGTGATTTCAAGAGCGGGTTTCAAATTAGTTTGAATGAAAAGTACAGTCAACAGGAACAAAGGCAAATAATTAGCCATTTAAACGTTGGTTTATTGACATTTCTGTTTATAAATATAAATTAGTGTGTAAATCGTATAACTATTAATAAATGTATTGCTTCGTATATTAATTTTGACTTATAGTAGAAAGAACCAAATATATACACTGCCTTGAGCGATTATACATAAGCTCTTTCCATAATCCCAGTTGAGAGGTTTAGCTTGAAGAGAAAAAGATAGTTCACCCGGCCAATTATGCCAAGAATCGAGCTAGGACACTCTCAACCCCCATTTCCCATTTCCCAGTTCCTTGTCTGGTCAAAGTTGGGACTTGATCTATGCGAGGGCGTCCGTCTTTATCCCCAATGCGACAGTTTCAACTTCACATAAACAATTGCTTAACCAAACACTCACTTATTCGGCCTGGACAGACGCCACACACACAGCAACCTTTATATGGGGATGGGAAGGACAATCCCTCTCTCGAATATGTTTTTGTTATTGATTCATAAATATTTCAATACACATCGAGCTGAACGGAGAGAACATGGCAACCAATTTCAATGAATATATCAAACAACTATAAAAATGCCGCAAAGTGTTTTCTTTTTGCCCACCAGCTTACCTTGAGAAGCACCCGGCATCCCACACCCACACGCACACCCACATCCGCACCCCGCTAATGCTTATCGGCATCAACAGTTAAAGAAGAAATTCATTTTTTTTTTTTAGTTCAACTCTTCTTGAATTTTCATTTTTATTTATTTGCGCATATTTGATTTGGCTCCAGAACAGGGCAACCGGGATGGAGACGAAGCTGGAAATGCTCTTTTATATTATAAATAATTATTATATATCAGTAAAAAGATTCTCACCTCTAAAAAAATCGTATATATAATATTCTCCTTCCTTTGATTTTCCGGCCTCTGTTGTGGCAGTTTTTCAAGTGGCCAGGATTCTTTTGTGGACATGGCACTGGGATAACTAAGGATTGCCTAACAAGCGTCTGGTTCGAATTAAAGAGACCCTTTGTGAGTGTATGGAGGGAAAGAGTTTTTTGGTTCTGGCCACTCTACTCCACACCACTCCCCTCCACTCCACTACCCGATCCTTTTCCAGGATGCTTATGGGTTTTTATGTGCCTTGTTTTGGGGGGATGCTCCTTGGGCTTGGGCATGCCGCATCCTTGAGCATTGAGCCAGCATATTGAAGTAGGCGTGTGTCCGAGTGTGTCCATAATGTCCTCTCCTGTCTCCGTCTTCTGCCAATAAAAAGGGACAAACACAAACACACACATACACACACACACAGACACATACGCTCCTGCGGATTGAGATTGCGCCTGCTTACGGCTGGCACACAGTTGTAAAGCATATATCTGCTCCTTGGTCTGATTTAAATATCTCCTTGGAGTCACAGACGGCATCGGTGTCCGTTTGTCGGCTGTCCGCTTGTCCGTTGTCCGCTAGCCGGAGTTTGTACGAAGTCTGAGGGTTATGCTAAATATTTATGCATGACTGCTTTTCTGTGACATCAAATAAATCACTTTTATAGTTTTTGGGGGCCGGAGTTGCTCAATATTCTTGACTAGTTCTTTTCTTTCTTTCTATTTTTTTTTTTTTTTTGGGAAATTTTTAGTGCGTTTGGTGTCCTGCTGGGGGTTGGCCATATTTATTGAGTTGAACAAATTGCTAGACACAATTTGCATACATGCAGAACCCCAAACCCAAACCCAAATTGAAGGGCAAACAATGGCGACACGTTCGAGACTTTATTTAACCCTTAAAGACGACGTCGGATTCGATTTTTAAACACGATTTCTGTTTAGTCCCCGGATTGATGGATGTTTCAGTTGTTCGCATACGGAATTTCACCTGCAGCTGCCAGCGGCCTTAGGAATCGTTGATTCGCCAATGCCGTTGCCTGTCCGCCGGGCACTCGGAACATGGCACATGGCACATGGCACATGGCACTTGCCACTTGGCACTCGGCGCACCACTCGGCTGGCCAGCGCTTGACACTTGACCGAAAACATCAAATCCCCATTAAGCCAAAGGCTAGGGATAAATCGAGGATGAAGGGTGGCGTTGGTCAGGTTACGGCGGGGAGAAGGGGTGTCTAAGGAAAGCCCCAGGGAGAGCAGGAGTCTCGGACCTGGACTCTGACTCGACATTAAGGCAATAAGAGCATAATTCGTTCATCTTGACTTGTAAAGTACCTGGCTCTAGGAAATTAAAGCCACTGAATTATAAATAAATTAATAAAGTTGGTAAATATAATTTTAATTTATATGTAATCTATTTTTTAAATATAAATAAGACAACGCTTTGATTTAGAACTGCCTCAAAATGATGTATTTTACTCCTGATATCCTTTGACTATAACCTTGCTCACTTTTAGAGGTTTTATTTTTAATTATCGTTATCCATTAATGATTTTTTTTAGTTTTTTTTTACCTGCATTTTCCCCATTTTCCTGATATGATGTTATTTTATACGCATTTATTGAAAAGCCTTATTATTTTTGAAAGAAAACCCATTCATGGCTTCAGATAGTTGTAGTTTTAATACAAAAAATATAAAAAGTTATATATTTTAGAAAAAAAAAACTTCAAGAAACCTCTCGATCATCTTCTGCCTGCTGCATTTTAAACAAATTCAGAGAGTTTTCCCAAGGAAAACCCCCCAAGGGGTGCTGGAAAAGCGCTTGGTGTTGCAGGCTGCAGGTTGCAGTTGCTTGATTTTTGGGGCAACACCTTTCGGCTTGCAACATGCCGCAAAACCGGCAAACTGAAAACTGAAAACTGCAAAACTTTACAGTAACGTCGCTGCCGCAGCTGGCGGCGGGTCGGCGTAGACGTTGACAGCGGCAGTGACCGAGGCAGAGGCAGCGGCAGTAAAGAGCTTTTCCAGCAGAACAGGCGCTCCGCTCTTTGTCATTTTCTCTCTCTTTGTGCTGGCTGTAGGAAAAAGCTTCGTTTTCCTGGATGCTGTTTCCGGTGGCTGCAGCATGTGGCGATGTTGCAGCTGCAATTTGAGTTGAACTGCTGCTCCTGCTGCAGCAGCCACTGTGACTGCTATTCGTCTGTTAAGTTTGCAGATAGGAAAATGGGTGACAAGATACCATATATAACTTTCATATGCTTATATTAATATGATCCTGGTGTGACATTTTTCCCAGTGTACTGCTAATATACATATTCTCGAGTTCTACGGTTGCTGCTTCTGCTGCAATTTTTTGCTCTCTGTTGCTGTTGCAGGCCTGAAAATGTTGTAACTTTGCAGCTTATCCTGGAAATTACGTAAGCAGTGCAGGGAGCCGGGTCTCTTGCAGCGCAGGGGAAGGGGAGGTGGGGTGGGGTGGGGTGCCAAGGGTTAAGGGACCGAGCCGGCGAAGGGGGTTAAGTGCGAGAGCGAGAGAGGTGGCGAAGGTGGAGGAGGCGGAGGTCCTGCAATACTAGGACTACTGCAATGCTGTCGCAATGAATAAGGCGGCAAATCAAAACAAAACTAAATGAAAAATAAAATCGACGACAGACCCAAAGAAGGATGGCGAATGAGCGAATGAGATAGCCGACAGAGGCCCAAAAGACGAAGAGACCCAGCATGAGAGACAGAGAGAGAGAGAGAGAGAGAGAGCGATAAAGGAAGGGAGAGAGCAAGCAGCAGGACGCAGGGGATTCCCGGGAATGCAATGAAGCAGCACAAACACAGAAATTAGGAGACGGAGACGACAACGACAACGACATCGTTGCACCTTTTTGGCTAATGTCACCAGGGGCGCAAGAAGCAGGAGAACTGCAGAGAAATCGGCCAAAAGATAGCCATTGATGTTACCTCTAACTGTTGCATTGCACAAAAATTTCATTAAAAAATATAATGTTGTATAGTAAATAAAATTAAATAAATGTATACATTGTGCTGAAGATAAATTGAAATGTAGAAAAAATGGCAATAAAACTAAAGCCATCTGCAATGAAGTGCGTATGAGTAATAATATATATTTTGTAGAAATATTTATTACTCATACGTCATGTTGATTTTACAAAATATTAAAAAAATGCATTCTAATTATTTGATCGTAAGTTTTAATTTCGTTATATAAAATATACAGAAAATACTAATATATTATAATATCAGAAATTATATTTAATATTGTTTTTTTATATTTATTATATATTTATAACTCATACGCCATGTGGCCTACACCTTTAAATTATTTAAATAAATCTTAATTCTTCTTAATGAATTTTCATACTTATTTCCTGTAAATATTAAATTTTTAATTAATTTTTTTATTATTTAATCGTTTGAATTATATATTTTATTCATTACTCATACGCAAAATATATTACACATACGCCATGTTGTCTTAACTTACTTGATCATTAGGAATACATTTTAAAATATAATTATTCTTTTTTTCTAAAATATTAAAACAAACATTTTGATGATTCTATAAAATAAAAGCAACAGACTTAAAAAAAAATTGCTTTGTTTGTTTTTATTTATTATTCATTATTAAAAATACCTTAAAGCTAAGCAAAAAATTATTACAAAGAAGTTAAAAATTACAGAAATGTGCCAAATACTAAATAATTATGAAAATTTCTTAATTTTTATTTGGAAACTATTTTTGGTTGCCCCAAGTGCCAATGTACGCTTGATACCCTGCAAGGAGGACAAGTAGATGATGCTGGCGGTTAAAACTTGGCTTCGCCTCCCTTGGGCTTTTTGCAAGGAGTTCAAAAGTGGTGGGGTGGAGAGGGGGTGCGGTGATATACTACACACACATACGAATGCATGCATATGCTCCGTCTCTGTCTTTTTGGCAATGGCCACGTGCACTTCATGAGTGTTTGCATGCGTCTCTGTGTGTGTTTGTGTGTTCTCCAGGTTGCGAGCGTTAATATGCCACAAGTACACACACACACACACACAAACACATACAGGGACGAGTGCCAGCCAAAAGGATAATGACACTTGGCGCGCATTTACCGTTAGTTGGCAACTAACCTATGTCCTCCAAGTGTGTGTGTGTGTGCGGCAGGAAGTTGGAGTTGTCATTGCGATGCGATAACCCTGATAAGATCCTTTCGGTGCCTAGACAAATGTTCGGGGAATGCTCTATTATTTTTTGGCCTTTGATAATTGTCCCAAGAAGGGTGGTGGATGGTTGAAACTTGAAAAAGTCTCGAGTCTGCCGAATGGAAACTCTTTCAAGGATAATAACAATAAGATAAGTATGTGTATATGTATGTCTAAGTCTAAGGGTACTTATATACAGACATCTATTTATATATTTTTCTGTCAATAGTAAAACTTTTAATTGAAATGTTTGTGCGCTTGGACTGCCTTTGTTTTTGTTTCTATTTAAAAATAAATATCAAGGAAATTAGTTGTCTAAATACATATATAATATTCAAATATTTAACTAAAAAATTACTCAAAAGAACTGGTAAATGTAAACCTGATTACCATATAACCCTAGGCTTCCAGGGTTCCTCCAGGATCTCCATCATTTCCTATTCCTAATCCCATTGCCCATTGCACTTTGTACTGTCTTACTTAATTAATTTGTGAAGCGTGATTTTGGTTTTAATGACTGCCATTATTATCTGAGACGCAATCATGGCCAAAGTTAGATTGTCTTTTGCCAGGTGCCGCCAAGTGGATGCCAATACAACTCCAACTCTGACTCCAACACTACCTGAAAGTCCTCAGTCGCCTTGTCGCCTTGACTTTGAAGTGCAAGTGCTCCAATGCTATCCCCATTTTGGAGTAGATTCCCTTCTTCCCTTCCCCTACCCGACTCTGTGTTATCTTGTTAATTGTGCTCCGGCTCTCCGATTGCAATTTTGAAGTGCGTCATCTTCTTACCCACCGCCAAAGTTTCGCACCTCGAGGTGCCATGGAGCCCATGGAAGTAGTGAAGTTTTTGAAGTTTCTGCTGCAGATTTTTAGCCCCGTCTTAGCGCTCCTTTAAGACCCCATCTCCTTTCCTAGTTTATGCCCTTGCTTAGCGGCTTTTATATTCCACAAACACTGCAAGAAAAAATATAATATAAGTTTAAATTTACAAATATAAAGAAAATGCCACTTAATATTGAGAAATATCACTTTAGAGCCTTTTCATCATCAGTATTCGTCCTGAAAAAATTTTACAAAATAATGAAATATATAATTACTTTTTTTTTTACCGCATAAACATTAACATTTACTTTTTAATCTAAAACAAAAAACATATATAAATATTTTCCCCTGTGTATATGCTCCCTATTTTATCGGCCCCATCGTCTTCGCTATTTTCAGCCCCATTTCGCACCAAAAACACCCCCCACCCTCCCTGGATTTTATCAGCCAACGCCCCTCCCCCCCTCCCCCTTTTTGGCTCCCAGTCCTCAAAGAAGTGGCAACCAAGTTGGGCCACCTTTGCAGTTTGCCGTCGACTTAATTAGTTTGTTATATCCACCCGCTGCCTTCCCACCACCGTCACACAATTGTCCTGCACCCCAACCCCCCCCTTGCAAGTCCATACCCTCCATGTGGTTGTGTTTCTGTCTATGTCTCGTCTAGTCCTTGCTCCCTTTTCATCCTGCATCCTTCCGCCCCATCCTCCACTAGTTCACAACGGAAGTGGTTTGACAATGGAACTTAATGAGTATAAGCGGAAATTTAATCAGCAGTATAAATAATGAAATGACAGCTGAATGGCTTTGCCAGGCCCCGGTTTTCCTAGATTTTCCCTAGATTTTTCCACCACCCAACCTCATCCCGCTCCGCCCTTGGGGTTTCATGTTACGTTAAATGAATCAAAACTCATTTGCTGCGCTTGTCAAGTGTGAATTGTCGCGTTTTGCTTTGCTTGTTTGTTGTTGGTCAATCGGAATATCGGTATGTAGGTATCGGAATCGGAATCGGTCTCGGAATCGTGTGTTTCAAGTGGGAATTATAGAGCGGAACCAAGTCAAAAGAACACAAGGAGGAACCTCATCATGGTTGTGTTTGCCAGGGAAAGCAGATACTATTGTAGAGCTGTAAATAAATCGTTTTTTCTCAAAAATTCTACAACTAAATCGATTATAATCGATTAACATCGAAAACAGTAATAATATAAATTAAATTAAATTTTATTATTATTATATTCAGCTTTATTCTAGTTCACTTTTAACGTAAACGTAGATTTTCTATCTTTATAACTTATCGTACTTTTTCTATAAAATTAAAACCATTTTCAAAACCAAATCGACTGCTTCCCCCTTATAAGAAGTAAACCCAAAATGAAATCAAAGTTGCTGAGAAAGAAAATGGTTGGCGGGAAATGGAGAAAATTGAAGGCGTATGGCGTATGTATTCGTATTCGCGCTTAGATTTTATGTGTTATGTGTGAGTTCGGGGTGTATGTGTGCGACGGAGCATGCAATTTGAATTGAACTTTCTGCATGCAAATAAACTTTCCATCCTTACCCTTTTTCATTTCCCTTTGGAAAATGGGCTGGGAAACTGTGAAGAATTTAATTTTCCAATTCATAAACAATTTCTGCAATAAAAGCCAGAGCCAAAGTAGCAGTAATAACACTGAGAATAATGTAAATAGGCAAAAACTAGACAATTGTATTTTGATAAGGGATTAGGCGAAGCTTTGAGTACACTGGATTTTGAATGGTTTCTTGAGAGACGAAATATTTATATTTTATTTAGATTTATTTTGTAAATAAATATGAAATTTAATATGATGATAGGAAGAATAAGATAGAGATAGATAAATAAATATAGATAGTTTGTTAGGTAGATCTATAGATAGATAAAAAATTTTAAAAAATATATATCAAAAGGGATAAATATGTACATAGATCGCTGGATTGTCTGAGCTAGACTCCTCTTGTGCGATCTCTCATATACTGAAATCCCTTCAAAACCAAAACCCTTAACACAGCCCACAAATCCTTTACAAAAGTGTATGCTAAGCCAACTTTATTTTAGCTGCCATGTGATGGGTGGGCGTGGCAGTCATTGCCGCCTTCCGATGAGCTTTGATTTGAATTTTTTTTTCTGTTTTGGCCACACGGACACATTTTCACTTCGTTGTTGTCGTTCCACATAAACCCGCCCCATGCAACAAACTAAAAAAACAGGGTTATTCTTCTTCGTTTTTGGGTGTTGCAAGTTTATGTTGCCTCACTCAAATGTATAAGTGTGTGTGTATGTGTTTCTGCTTGCCACATGATGACACTTAGGATCGGCAATGACCGAAAGTTATGCGAATTTTTCCTCAAGTTTTATTTGTCAGATTTTTTACATCGTAAACTTTGCAACTTTTACCGCACAAAAATCACGGTTAGTAAGACGAAATTTTGGACTAAAAGTTAAGTTAGTTTTAAAAGGTTTAACAAAGTAGTTAGAACTGTAGCTAATTAATTAATATAATATAATATAATTAAAATTAGTAAAAATAAAAACAAGATAGAAAATATAAAGTATACATTTCCAGGCGGTTTCTGGATTATCTCTGCCCAACTCAGAGCTTCTTTTTTCCATCTTTTACTGTTTAAATATTTAGTAGGATTAACCATTTACTCGGCTTATAATTTATAAGCCAAAACTCCCAGCAAACCGTTTTCAGCATTTTTGGGCTTACCAACTTTTCCCATTTAGCTAAGCGAGCACTTTTGTTGATTACATCGAAAACGATTCTTAATAGAATATTACAAACATTATTCTGACAACAAAAAAAAAACCTATTAGATAAGCTTTCGTTAAAAATTAGCATAGAAATTTCATGTTTAACTTATTTTTGGGTTGAAAAAGCGACAAAACAAAACGCAAAAATTATAGGAAATCCATTCAATTAACGCATAAATGCGTGGGAAAGCGGGGTGAAAATGGTTAAGAATGAGAAGGGAGAGGGGTAAGCCGGGAAAGCTGGGGAAAACGGGAATGGGAGAAGTGCAGAACGCACATAAACAGAGGCGCATAAGCGGCCATATAATCACTTCAATCACGTTTGCATAATTGTTCAATTATGAAGCAATTACCGCAAGCGATGGCCGTCGACGTCTCAGTGGCTATCCCTTTCCCCTTCTCGCCTGCTGCCGTCTCTCTCTGGCTTATATACCAGTGCCCGTCTCGTTCGCACACACACTCACGCTTTTGGGGTTTTTGGGGGCGACCGCGAGTGTTATCAGTAATATGCCAAAAACCGAAAAACTATGCCTGGCAACCGAAAATCATCGGTCCACACACACACACACACACACACAAAAGGAGGTGGGTGTACCACCCACAGGACGAGCCCCTTGGTTTCCCTTTGGTCCACTCCAGGAGCTCACAGCTTGTATTGGTGTGTCATATTAATTAAGCGTTTGATTACCAACCAAAACTCACATACATACAGTTGTGGTGCGAATTATAGGGGCATTTTAATTAAAAAAAAAAAGAATACAAGAATTTGGATCGGAACTTGCTGTATTTTTATTTTATTTATATTAGAAGTTCGTTATAATATATAAGCAAAAATATATTGCACTCAATACCATAATAAAAATATAGTATAATTTGATATATCGAAATTGAAAATATCGAAAAATATCGTAAACTTTGTTATATTGAAATTTGAAATATAGAAAAACATATAATAGAAATATATTTAAAAAATGAAGGTTTGTCTCTTTTCCAGTGATGTTGCAAACAGATCAAATAGAGTATTAATGTTATCGATACAGTATCAATCTATCGATTTTTTTTACCAACACTTTTGGATAATACAAAACAAATATATAATATATGCATATTAAGGTCAAAAGTTAAAGATTCTGAACAAATTCTTCCGATTCTTTAACATTTTTGAATTAAAAAAAAATAATTATTAAGCTAAAAATAAAAAATAAATATTTTCGACATGCGACTAATATTCTGACTATGACTGTACCCTTTCAATGGGAAATCCATTTGGATTTAGTTCGATATTCCGTTTTTTCCCCTGGACTTTTGGGTATTTTTGGGGTTTCCCGTTAAGTGGCCCCGGGATCGAAATTCTGGGCAAGGGGGCGTGGCAATGGGAAATCAGAGTCGGCATAATTGCATGCAATTTTTATCGCCGCGAGGACAGATGCCCAGCAAATGAAGCCGAATGAGAATGGCGCTGGAGAACAGGATGATTATGTGGCTGGAGGTAAGCGGATAAGGGTTATGGGATATGGCCAATAGCCGCCGCACTTAACTGGCTGATAATCGGCCATGCAGCAGTTGATAAACCCAATAATTGCAACTGTCTGGAATGGGAGTGTTTTGTGGCTTTTTTTTGGGAAATTAATCAAAGGGTTTTGTGTGCGGAAAATATAAACATATAAACATTCGAAGAACCACAACTTACACATTTAAAAATGTAATCAAAAACTCTTGGAAACTTTTGTAAATAAAGACAATAAATGAATAATCTTAAAAACTTGTATAAATAAAGAAAATAATTTTGAAATATGAAACTCACTTCAATCTGTCTCATTAGTGTAAGAACTGTTAACAATGCATATATACATATGTATACCTTCTAATGCTAAAACCATTTACCTATTTGTGTAAATAATTCAAGAGCAAAATGGTATTTCTCTATGTATTCAATGTGAGAGCCTAATGTTTTTCTAATTTAAATTAAGCACAGGGAAACCGCAATAATTGAAATAAGAAAAGGAACTGATGAAAGCAATTTATCCCCCACCGAATACCGAATCGCCTGAATTGTTAATGGACATTGCTCATCCGCCATGTGGTCGCTTCATTAGAGTCCCTGTAACCTGTTATATCATCCACACCAACCAACCATTCCAACCATTCCAACCATCCGTGTGGGCAGTTATCAAAATTAGGCATTGGCATAAATTAATTGAAAGCCAGAAAGCCAGCAACTGACCAACTGACCAACTGGCCAACTGACAAGCTCACCGACCGACTGGAGTGAATGGCTGACTGATGGATTGGCGAACTGGCCGCCAGATCTACTAAATGAGTGCTCACCATCAATTAACGTTGACAAATGGAAAAATGGGCGAGATTGCGATGAGAACGGTAATGGGAGGGGGGAATGGTGGCCAACGGCCAGTGGCTTTCGTTGGTTTTTCGGGGAAAGGCGACAATTCGATGACAACGGGCAGCTAATTGGCGCCCGGCTGAGGCCCCCAAACAAAAGCCAAAGAAATGACAATAAAACTGGCCGATTAGGATGGCGACACACACACACACGCACTGGCACACTTACGTCGCCAGGATATACAGGATACAGACACGGCCAACGATATCCTAACGAGGCTAAAAGCGGCATTAAGTATCAATCATACAAGCCGACCGACCCAGCGCCATGTGAACCAAAGCGAGCGCAAATAAAGGCGCACGGAAGCAGTCGGAAATGAGGTGTTTGGGCTTAGTTGGTACCCTGCATAAATGGATTTTTTATATTTTTTTGTAATTAATTAGTTTTGAAAGTCTCAGTTACACCAAATCTTTGATTTAATGTGTTTTAAGCTGTTATTTTAAGTTGTCCAATTTATGGAATTTATAATATATGGTTAATTTATAAACAAGCATGAATGAACTTGTTAAATAGGGAATTTAATTAAGCAAGAAGCAAGCTATTTATTTTGGAGAGTAGGTACTACGACTCCTAATTTTTTAATACTTTATTAAATATTTAATAATAATTTCATATTAATTAAAAGTCTTATAAAACCAATATACTCTCGAACTTCCAGGGTAGACCAAAATTTCGTTTGTTCCCTTTTGAAGAGGGCAACTCCCCCCCCCCAGAAAAGCAGGACACACGTGTGCGTGTGTGCTTGGGAGGGAGATCCTTTTTTTTTTGTGTGCGTGTGCGTGTGTGTGCGATTATCGGTCGCCCGTTGCTTGTTACACGTCTAATCTGTTAAATCCTGTTTACCAAGATTACAAATCAATTGTGGCCAGGAAATAAAAACACATGTGGTTCTATATGGCCCAGGCCGGGCCCTCCCCCGTTACCAAATATTCCGCGCCACGCCCTCGGCACCCAACTGCTGTTGCTCTATCAGTGACGAGGGTATTATGTGGTGTTTTTGTCTTGTATTTTTTTGTTGCTATTTTTTTTGTTGTTTAGGGGAGCTCCCGGGTAGCCTTGAAAAATGGCCAAGATCATTTTTTATGGGTAATTTGTTGGCGGTCTTTATAAATAGAAAGTTATGATTGTTATAGATGTTTAATATAAAAAAGGGAGTAAATAAATTTAAGAAATTAAAAACAATAAATAAAATAAATTAGTAGGTAATGTAACAAATTTATAACAAATTTATAACAAATTTATAACAAATTTATAACAAATTTATAACAAATTTATAACAATCTTATAAATTTACTCTTATAAAATAATAAATACATTAGAAACGTACAAATTTTCAGTCAAATAATAATAATTAAATATTTAAAAAACATTAAGCAACTATTATTTTGTATTATTTAATTTACAAATATTTTTTATTTTTATTTCAAGTATTTTAATGACATTTTGGTTTAATGTTTAGGTTAAGATTTACTTGTAAATATAACTTATTTATGAGTAGATATTTTAGTTTAATTTTATAATCATCAACTTGAAATTATTATAGTTTCTCATAAATATATTTCTGTTGCTAAAATTCGAAAATAAATATATGTATTAATATTACATTTATTTAAATAATAATAATTATCCCAAAAATTCCTAAAAAATAATTTATATTAATTTGTATACCATTTTCCACATAATAATTACTGCTTATAATAAATAACTCACCTCGTATCCTTTTTTGAAGTGTGTAATATATTTATTTGATACATTATTTGAGCTATTATAACCTGCTGATTTATTTATTTACCCATAAATATCCCTTAGTTGAGTGTAGGAAAGCCGGCTTTCCATCAAGGCTGTTTCCTTTTTTTTTTATAATTATTGACTTGAGCCATGCATGTGCCTTCGATTAGCACCTACTAACCCCAAACCAGTGGCTCAGGAAGGGGGTCTCATTCCACCACCCTCGTTCCCGTGACAAAAGAAAGACCTTTCCATATCAATGACACTTTTTTCCTTGTTGTTTTCTCCCTTGCCAACAAAGAAATTGTTGGTTTTGGTTTTGGGTTTCGGGGTTCGGCATTGACATCTCTTGGGAGATGGGGTGGAAAAGGGGGTGGATTTCTATATATATTTATATATACATATATATTGGGGATTGTGTTGGTGACTATAATTGATGTTATCAAAATATTGTTTGTGGCGTAATTTATCAATAAACACCAATCGAGTGGAAATAATTTGATTATGCTTGATTTGCTTTTGAGGCATATTTGTGGTGTAAACAGTAAAGCCCCCCCCCTGAACCCCCCCCCCCCCCAAAAAACATACACACATGCGACACACCCATGCCTCTCTGTACAGAAGCAAAAAAAAAAAAAAAAAAACCTCCCCTTTCATTGACTTAATGTACATAATTTATGCGACTTTAAAGCTTTGCCCATTAATTAGCTGTTAATCAACACTGGCCAACACATAAAAGTTAACCAACTTGATATTTAATTGTCAATTTGTGCTCGCCGTGAGTGCCGGCTCGTTGCGCTCCAATGATTTCCCGCTTTTCCCAAATCGCTTGGCCATGTAAAGTGTTAATAATGGGATTAAATCTGCACACACACACACACACCCATACATACATATACATATAGAAATCGCTTATAATATCTACATACATGTGTTTAATTGCTAATCCTGCAAAATTAATGAGCGGCCAAGCGACCAAAAAGCCTCAAAGTATGCCATGAACGTTCATGTATAAGCTTGCAAATATTTAATCTAATTTTGAAAAGGTTTCATCAATTTAATGGAATTTCAATTGCAAACCGATTATTTTGCAATAAGACTTTACATTCCCATTTAAAAATGACATTATTTATGTAGAACAATTATTAATTTATAAATTATGTATGAGAATTAATAGAAAAACAATTTCCAGGTTTATTCTTTATTTATTTGGAGTGTGAAAGGGGGTACTTTTTAAAGATTTCAAGTGGATACATTAAGTTGGTTTAGTTTTTAGAAATACTTGACTATTTACCATTTCAAAAACAATAAGAAATGCAAATATAACATTTTAAATAAATAAAAAAGAAAAATGCATGGTCATCACCTTAAAAAATCCATAACTAAGCCAAAAATTTATTAAATGAAATTCAAAAATCGTCTTTCTTTTGTAAATGCTTATTTTATATATTTATTATTTTATTTATTTGTATTATTTATTTATTTTATATATGTATTATTTTTCTCCATTAGCTTAAAATATTTTTGCCAGTGCAATTCCAGCACTAGAAATTAAAAGTCATGTCCATTTCTGAGAGCCCCTTGATGTTTATTTCCAGTCAAAATTCGTATGTTTATGTCCTTTACAACGCGCATACCTAATTTTCAGCTTTTCTGGTTCTTTATTTTTTTTATTTTTTTTTTTGTTTGCTTTGTTTTACGACTGCTCTCAGATTTGTTGGCTTAAGTTTCAGTGTCTAACTCCTGTCTGCGATAGAGACAGACACAGGATAAGAGGGAGAGGGGAAGAGATACACGTGACTAACGCTTTATTACCATTTTTCTTCATTAATTTAATTTTTTCGTCTGCAGTAAACTGCTTTCGTATGCAATTTTATTGTACTTTTGTACTCGTGCTTGCTGCGCTGCTGTTGTTGTTACGTTCTCCACAGTTTTCCGCTTCCATTTTGCCCTTCTCGCCTCCACTTTGGCATCATCTTTGCTCCTGTTAATCCAGGAGACTCGTCTGTTGCTGAAAAAAAAATGAAAAAAACAGGCCAAGTCCTGCTGCTACTGCTGCTCCTGCTGCTTGTGCTGTTGTTTTTATTTTTTATTGCCGCGCAAAAATACAAGTTTGACTGCCTCGGCAATTGTTTTTGGCATTGTGTGTGTTATGTGTTTGTGGCGTTACCCTATTTGCGGGGTATCCAAAGTTAACCAAAATGAGCGATATATCTTCTTTTAATTGCTGCAAATTGTGTTCTTATTATTTCATATTTTATCTATAAATAAAAATGCAATTTGAAAGCAATCAGAGTTAAAATAATAAAATATGGAATGGGAATGTAAAACTTATATATGTTGTTTTGCTTTTAACATTAAATATCGATGTTATCGAAGAAATATCGCAAGCTCTTTATATTTATCATTATTTGTTTCTTTTTTCCAACTTTATTGGAGCGTTCCATAAAATAGGAATTTTATATATCAAACATGTATCACAACAATAGGCTAGTTAATGACTAAATAAATTAAAAAAATAAAATATCGATTTTTAGAGAGATTTAAATTATCGAAAAATTTTACAAAACTCTATTTTTACTCTGTTTTTAAAGGTATTAAGACCGTATATCAAATATCAATAGGATAGTTAATAAATAAATAAAAAATATATATCGTTTTAATATTATAAACTAATAAATTAAACAAAATATAATATCGATTTTAATAGAGATTTATCACAAAACTCTATTTTTGCTCTATTTCCGACTGTATCGATATATACCAATATTAACAGGATAGTAAATAAATAAATAAAAATAAAATATTGCTTAATTATTATATTTATTTTATTTTTTATATTTTATTGATGGACTTTGATTGATTCGACTTCAAGTACAGGCCGAATCCCTATTGCTGGTCCAAAGTGTAGCCTACTTTTCTGCGTTAGTTGTTTTTTGTTTGTTGTTGTCTAAACCCCTCGCGCACTCCGCCCATGTTTTTTTTTGCCAGGAGCCCCTTGCCGCCGCCAGTGCTTTGTGAGGCTTTTGTTTCGCTTTGGCTTTGCAGTTTTTGCTTTGTGCCGGGATTTTCCACAGAGGAAGGCGGAGAGAGAGAGAGAGAGAGAGAGAGAGTCAGAGAGTGAGTTTTCCTTTGCCAGTTGGGTTTTCTATACTGGCAAATTGTTTGCATTATTTATGGCATATTTTCGAAGATTTATAATGGAGTCGCAGTCGCAGTCGCTCTTCCCCCGCGCCAGCAGACCCAATCATATATTAATGAGTATTGGCCGGGCCTGCTGCTTATTATATATTCGATCAAATGATTTCCCCTGATTTCTTTGAGTTTCATTCTGTCCTGCCTTATATTTGATTTCTTTCCATTTTCTTCTTTTTTTTTTTGTATATATTTTCCAACGTCTTTGAGTTGATTTTTTCCTTGCTTTTGATGAAAGTTTTGTTGTTTGGGCCAAGTGTTTGGCTATTTTAGACCCCTCTTGCTGTTGGAAAACTTCCTACTTTTTCACATTTTACGAGCAATTAAGCGAAAGATGGCAAAGTACTTGGTCAAAAAAAAAAAATATATATGTGTGCCTGCACTGAGAAAAGTCTTTGTGAAATTGGGTCATGGGTTTTGCTTGATCATTAGTTTTAATAAATATTTCATAGCAAAACCTATTTTGTATATATTATTTGAAGTTATATGATTTATTAATTTCAAGCAAATATTAATATATTCTTTATGATATAATAAAAATTTAATAAAAATGTAATACATTAAAATACCCTTACAAATTACTTTTTATATTAAACAAAAGCTTAATTTATTCTCAAATTAAAATACTCCAAAACCTACAAGTCCCAGAGATTGAATATATAACTAGATCAAAAACTAAATACTTTTCCTTTTTTATTTATATTTTATAATTTATTATTGTATTCATTTAATTTTTTAAAATTTAAAGAAGAGATTATCATTTTATATAGACCCCTAATAGGATATATTTTAGTATTCAAAGTACCATTAAAAAGAAAAAAACAAAACAAACAAATAAGACACCAGCTTAAGGCAGTGTTGATTTTTCCTATGTGCATATATATTAATGTGCAAAAGTTGCCTAGACTGCCGCTGTCTCGCTTCCTCCCGTAATATCCTCTCTTTCACACAATCATAAATATTTTAATATGCTCAAAGGTTGCGCGAGTGTGTGTGTGTGTGTGAGTGTGTACGTCACTGGAGCAGGCATCAAAGTTTTAACCACATGCTAGCAACTATTTTCACTTGCCCCATCCCCATCCCTCCGCCCTATTCCTACCGATTTTCCCGCTGCATTTTCCGCCTCCACATCCACATCCGCATCCTCGCCATCGCCTTCGCCCCTTCCCCGACCCTTGCAGAATGCAAAAAGTTAATTAATAAAACATCAAAAAGTTCTACGTTTTTGTGTTACAATAAACTTTATATAAACTCCATGCATTTTACGCTCTTAAGCGGACCGTCGGACCGTCTAACAAAAATAACAGAAACAACCAAAAGCAGGCTAAATTCGGCACACCGAAGTTTGTATACCCTTTCAGTTTGCAATTTGAATCAATAAGAATTGATCTAGCAAGGGTATAATAATTAATCCGTTGATGTGTTATAGATTAACTGCCATAAAAACTTAAACATATAACTTAAGATATTGTAAATAATATTTATATATAGGATAATAGTTTTGGCTTGGACTTACCCGCAGTAAAAGGACACTCTGTTGCCTTTCATCTTCACATAGCAGACTTGGTTGAGATTCATCGATGATTAATTCCTTCGATTCCAGAGAGTGTTGGTGTTTTTGCATATTTATATTAAGGGTCTTGCACATTTCCAGCTAAGAGACACTTTACCGGTGGTTTTCCAGATGGGTGAGGATGCACAGGCAGCAGGTGAACCCAGGCGGAGGCGTGCACAAATTGATATTCAGCGCTGATTAACTCCTTCGATTCCAGAGATTCTTGGTGATTTTGCATGATTATTATTATAACTGGCACAATTCCAGCGATTTGGCACTTTTCCGCGGTCATCCAGATGGGTGGGGATGAACACGTCACAAGTAAACACGAGGGGAGGCGTGCACTGACTGAGGCTGCGCGGCAGAGGCCCCTCTATTCATAACCCTGTGTTGTTAAGCTATTGTTTATATATATTTATTATAAATTTTTGCTTAAACAGTTATTAAATTAAATTCAAGGAATATGAGTAAAACAACTCAATTTAATTTAATTGTATAACTATATTTTTATAAGTCGTTGCACTAAATGTAAATACCCTTAGCAAGGACATAGAAACAACAACAGCAACGAAAACAACATTTTCGAAACTGCAAGAACAACAACCCTTAGCGTTGACTTTGACGTTGCCCGAAAACTGTCTAAAAATCGCAACAACAAAAAAGCAGAGAAGAGCAGCAGCAGCAACAACAAACATTTAAATAGTTTAGTTAACATTTTTGTGTAGAGAGGGGGGCGGGGAGGCAAACAACGTTCGAAATTTTCGATTTCTGTTTGGCCCAAGTTAAATGAAAGTTCACTTTGGGGAGCCATAACACAACCCGAATGTTTTTTTTTTGCGCCAGCTGAGTGGAACCACTTATTAAAGATATAATTATACATACAAATATATGTTTATTATTAACAAGTCCTTAAAAATTAGTATATATGAACCCACCCAAAGCAAACACACATATTCATTCCAATGGCTAATATTTGTCTAAGGGTGGTGGGTAATTAAAGAGCATTTAATAAACCGTTTACATTTCATTGAACAACTTTTGAAGAGGGAATATTAATGGAGGAACCTCTCCAAATAAATGCTAGCACATAAAACAATCGAAAATGAAATTTAACACTCGGAGTGTTTTAAATTTGTTGCGTGCAAAATAATATTCACGTACAAGTCGTAAATTTGTTGGTACGTTTTCGAGTGCCATCCCTGGCACATACAATGCCACTGCATTTGCATAAGGAGAAAAACTTAATAGCCAAAAAATTTCAATAAATTCTAAATGATTTATTTTTATTTTTGGCGTTTGCCCTTTAGATTCATATTCATATTTCTCAAATGAAATTTGAATTGCTTTGAGCAGTGTTAAGTTGAAAGTGGGAAACAAAAAAAATATATCGGCTTAATATCAAAAATATCGTAAGCTTTAATATATCGAATCTTTAAAATATCGTTAATAACGATAAGTTGAGTGTAGTAAGGAGATGTTATTAAGATGAAATTGAAAAATATATCGATCTCTAAGTCATGTTGAAAATATAGTTTTTATACATGATAATATCGATATTATCCGAAAAATTTTATTTTATTTTGAAGTCTATTTATCAAAATTATTGGTACGTTACATTATTGCACATATATCACATAGTTACAATAACCATATCGATTTATATATGGACTTTCTCTGCAAATTTCGATACATTATCGATCTTCTGGCGTCTCTAGTTGATTCAACATTTAATTAGACATTTCTTTGATTTTAGATTGTTTCTTATTTTTCCTCAGTGGGGTGGCGTTGGGTTGGGTGGAGTTTTCAGGAATCCCGTTTCATGGAATTCAGAGTTGGTGTTATTATTATTTTGTTTTTTTTTTTGCGAGGTTTGGGGTAAGGGGTGCCACTGCAACTGGTTTATTTGCGACATCGAAACTTTCGCCAGTCGAAAAAGTTTTTGTGCAACGTTTTCTGCTGCTTCTGCCATTGCTACCCCCTTGGTCCTCTGCCTTCGAGTTCGCACCAATTGGAGCATGGAGCATCCATCCCTCTGGCGGTGGCTGTGGCAGCTTTAATTGGAGTCCGACTGGGCATTTAATTGGACTGTGATTTGTGGTGCGCATCGCAAACGTATCAATAACATGCTGCAAATGTTTAAAAAATAAAATATATCTATATATATACATTTGTGTGGATAGATAGATAGAAAGAGAGATAGATATAAAGATACATAGATACATTGGCTTTAAAATAGATATACCAAGCTATCAATATCTCTACCCCGACTAGGTTTGTCCAGTAAATATTGTCTCTCAAATTTATTAATTACAGAAATTTTTGGCTTAAATTAATTCATAGAAAATTCATTAGTTACATATTTTACATGCACCTTGATATATGTATATACATATCTCTGCGGGGTATTGAATTCAAAGAGATGAAAAGTCCGTGCAAAAAATTATGCGGGCCTGTTTTGTGCGGCCGGGGGAGTGGGGTGCTCCTCATCTGTTGGTTTTTGTAACTCGCTTTGTGGTTGGACCGCAGAAACCGCACCGGTAGTTCAACCAGAAGACCTGCCAACTCCACATTCATCTGGCGACCATATGGGAAGCCAACCCCAATCCTACTTCCCACTCCCCACTCAACCCGCACACAACAACCTTGGGACTGACTGGACCGGATGCTGAGCTAACTTCAAATCGGATGCCAATTAATTTCTTGGCATTCTAGGAAAATTAATAAATTTGCGGTAGATTTTCTCATCTCCTCCAAGCCATGGGTGTTGAAATAATGAAGATAATTTGTGGCTAAAAATAATAAAGCCAGCGGGAAAAGTTTTTAATAGAAACATATGCTTACTTTTTTGTTAATTTTAGGAAAGTATTAATGGAAATGATATGAAATTATATGAATTCAAGATAATTTATATTGAAACTTTAAGTTTTTTAGATTTTTAGTTAAATAAATACTGGTTACTTAATCCTAACTTTTACCAGATTTCACTTCCTTCGCTCATAAATATTGCATTTGAATTAATTGCCCTACTGTTAATGTTGGTTAACTACACCCAACGATTTTCCCCATTTACTCCCATGCTTTTCCCCAGCTTTCACTCACCTGCAGTGTGTGTTTGATTGGGGGCTTTGCGGCAGAGTGAAAGGAGAGTCCCCGGTGGGGTTAATACTGGCCTGCGGCGTACAACTCACCGGTTGCACCTCGCGCCAAAGATTAAATCATATTTAGCACAATGAGGCAGTCCCGGGTATGAGGGGGGGCCGAGATTGTTTCAATATTTGCCAGTCGTTTATTTTGCGCTAATTTAAAACTAACATTATAAATATTGATGGGGCTGCGGAGGCAACAGCAGCAGCAGAAGCAGCAGCATCCAGGAGCATCTGGAGGGGGGGAGCACTTCTAATGCGAGTCGAAAGCGAAAGCAAAAGTATGACATGCCCCCTGTGGCCTTTACGCAGCCACTGGGTTCACTGACTGACTACTACTGGCTCCCAGTTTCCAGTTTCCGCCATGGGAGAATATCTGTCATGGTCGGGCGGTTTTAATAAGTCCACACTGAGCGAAATCCTCAAGGTAATGCACACGACAAAATTTAGAGATTGCGAAAATTAGCCTAAACTAGCTTAGAAAGTATTATATAATTATTCAAATGAATGCCATAGTTGTATATATTAAATTTCTATCCTTTCCAAACGTAAATTTTGGTATATAAAAAATATAGTTATCGAAAAAATATCGGTTAATGTAAATATATCGTTTTTTATAGAATTTTTATTATTATATAATTTATTTGCTTTTTTCCTCCAAAAGAAATATCGATTTATAACACAAAATATCGATAATTCAATATTTTCAGAGCTCCTAATTAAATTTATTATCGCTTATAAATTTAAGAATGGATTTTATCAACAAAAATAGATTTAATGTGCCCAAATAAAAAATATACCTTGTATTATTATTTCATATATCCAAATTAAAAAATACTTAGCAATAGAAAATGATCGATATATTATTAAAAAATATAATCTAAAGAATCGATATGATATATTCATAGTGTGACAATTATCGATATAATTATGTTCACACTGTTACTTTTAGAATTTTATTTATAAGGCATTCTCTGTGCCTTGTACTATGATTTCTCGCAGTGTACTTAAACGTCTTGCCGGCTGGCAAACATTTGCCGTTCGCTTAGTTAACGGCCTGCCACAGGTAACGGCAAAGGTAACCGTAACGGTAGCCGAACATGGTTGAGTGCCCCTGACGCGGAGCGGTGCGAATTAAGCGCAAACAAACAGGCGCCTGCCAGGACTCCCACCTTTCCGCACCACAAGCACCTGGCGCAACCAAACGCCCACGCCCATGGCCTCCCTGAGACCCATCAAATACACGCGTTCCAGGTATTTGGTAAGTCAGAGTTGCCACAATGGAAGCCAAAAAAAACAAACAAGTTAAAACTAGAAAAATAAAGACAACTTTTAAAATATCTCTTTATAGGGTTATTTTTATTTAATATTTTTTTATTCAGTTAAAATATATATATTTTTTTAGAGAATAATAAACTTTATCAAATGTTATACCCTTGAAATAACTTAAGCCTTCGGATTTGGTGGGAAACTAGCTACTACATCAACTCGACAAGAAAAGCGAAGCAGGAGTTAGGGAGCCCTTCCTGGGTCCCACGGCAATTGGTTTGCCGCTTTTGCTATCATTTTCGACAACTGTTACCCAAGGAGATACCGGGAAGGATACTTTGGAGGTGGATGGGGTTGTGGCTAAGCTAACTGGGGCACTCGATCGGTGGGTTACTCAGTATTTTGAGATATTCAGAATAAAAAACCCTTCCACTCTTGGAAGGATATTGAGTGGCAACCCTGGTTTAAACCCTTTGACAATCCTAATGCAAAGAAATCGTAAGTCCGAGTGGAAATTGGAAAAAAATACTAGTAGTTTTTTATATTTAAGTAATTTAAAAATATAAAAAAAAGGAGAAACCCATTGACCCATTGAAACAGTTGAGGCTTGAAAACCATAAAGCCTTGATTCGTGAATGGCCCAAAGTCCAGTTCCCTTTCTCTTTTCCCCTCCTTTCCCTTCCCTTTTCGCACTTTTCCCCTCACGCTTTTCCGTTTTTCCTGCGTGGGCGCGAGTTGCGATGATTGATGACAATGTTGGGTAGTCGCTTATCCCGCTTTTCCACCCGCCATTGCGTCCTTTAGATCAGGCCTGTCCCTAAACACTGAAAATAAAATATAACCTAAGAGATATTGGTCCAAAATTAAAAAAATATAAATCATTATTTCTTAATTATTATTATTTTTTTATATTTATATTTATTTATTTTTGATTTAGCATAGAATATACATTTAGTATTTGAATATTTCCTCATTTAATCTCTGTTTTAAAAATATATATTTTATTTTTTGCTGTGCCCTCCCCCCTTTTTCCGCCCACCCGGGAAGCACGCAGAAGAACCGTTACGTTTGGGGCACACCTGCTAAGTTTCGTTATGGCTGTTGTTGTTATTTCCTTTTACTTTTCTGATTTGTATGGATTTCCGGACTGGCTCTTTCCCCTTTTCACATCCTCCCCCTCCCCGCTCTCACAAAGTATTTCTTTCCGCATTTCGCGTGGGCTTTTTTTTTCTTTCTTTCTAATGTTTATTTCATTTTGGTTATGCCTCTGTCTTTTTGGTTTCAGTTTCAGCCAGAGAAACATATGTAAAATTCATAAAGCGACGGGGCAACTTTCCCTTTTTTTTGGAGTGAAGGACTTTTCCGTTTCTCCTCCATGGAACATCAGGCAAACATTTTAGCCATGACCAAGGCAAACACAAACGGCTAAGATGACTACTTTCTTGGTTGTTGTTTTGTTTTCTGCTTGTTTTTTGTTCTGTTCGTGTGTCCAGCATTCAATGTGGCCAAGCTTGCTTTTGACGCAGGCACGCATGGGCACACTGCTAGAAAGTGTGACCATCTGCAAGCATTTTTTGGTGCTTTTGTTATAGAAATTATAGGAATAAATTAATAAAATGATAAAAAATCTTAGTGAAAATATCTAGAGATGAAAATAATTACATTCTAATTTATTTATATATTTTTTAATATTTTTTATTAATTATAATTATTTATTTATTTTTATTTTATTTATTTAGGATTACTCATATATTTCCTAACATTCAACACTTTTTTTAATTCTTTAAAATGTATATTTTGCTACTTTACTTTTGTAAATATTCTAAACTCACTATAAATTGTTAAAAATTCTATTTAATTTTTAAAATACAATATAAATGTGTAAAGTGAGAATGAAATATCCTCCCAAAAATGCAATTGGCGACTCTTACACCCAACTTTATGGCCATCCCTTAAGGGAGGGGTAATTGTAATTGCGCCCTTAAAGATGCTGTCGCCGCGCTTTTCAGCTGTTCCGGGGAAACGGGCTAATATACCCCTTGGTTAAGTGCCATTTTCCCTGGGCCGTTTTCATGGCGGAAAACCCTTGTCCTTGTCGCTGTTATGCACAAATGTTTGTCTTTAAATTAAGCTTCATTTCGGCAACTTTATGCGGCCGGCGGCCTGCCTGTCCCTGCTTCTTTTCTTTTTTTAGTCCCTTCCGCCCCGAATTCTACGTGCCTTGCTGCCACTTCATTTGGTGTGGCAAGGCAGCGGTAGGGGGTAGGGGCGGGAGAAAAGTCCAAGGGAAAACTCAGTCCAGGGGTTGTGGAAAACGAGAAATTCATTTTTCAAGTTGTTCAAGCCCGGCCTGGTCGGATGCTGCTGCTGCTGCTGCTGCTGCTGCACGTTGAGACTTTTACTTGTTAACGGGGTCATAAATCATGCGTGAAAATATCGAACGGAAAACAGATTTCCCTGCTGCCGCGCCCCCCTCCCCCCAACCCTCACCGGGAAAAAATACAACACAATGAAGAGCAGCCTCAAGCTGATGCAGCGACACTTTTGGCCAATCCGTGTGTCCAACTTTCGGCCGTCTCTGGAAAATATATATATATATATTTTTTGTATTGTCCCTATTTTTCCAAATCCAAATGCGAATCCTTTTCTTGGCTGCGTGCTAATAATCGATTTGTTTGTTTGTTTTTAATTTCTTTTGGGTGGGGACCGAACTTTGACTGCTCACGTAGGAATCCCGGCTCAATGGTAGGTGCCCCGGAATTCCCCTGGACTACCCCGCCGGATACTCTGCATTCACGAATCCCGAAACTTTTGGCTAATGTGCAGCTGCTTCCGCTTTTTGGCCCATTCATCGTTTTTCTATTTGTCATTTTTGATGCTCAGTGATTTTTTTTTATGGGGGATATTCGATATACCCGTCTGGAACAAAGCAACTTTTTGGAATTTTAAACAGCTTAAAACTTAAATATATTCATTAACTTAAACTAAACAACCTGAAAAATAAATTATATATTTTTTTAAAGGGTAAAAACATATTCAGAAAAGTTTTCGAAAGTCTTTTCCACTTTTTCACTCGGCTTGTCGATTTTTTTAGAGCCCTGCTAAGCTGATTTAATAACGATTTTCTTTTCAATACCTTGGCAAAAAAAAAAAAAAGAAAAGATAAAAAAAAGAAGAGTCCAGAGTCCGAACCAAAACCACTCACGTGGTTTCCAGCATTGCGTGGCTTTCAGCTTCCAGAGCTTCCATGCCGTTGGTGCCAGGTCCTTGGTCCTTCAACTCCCTCTCTCGACGTGCACTTTGTTTTGTTGCTACCTGTGCTGAGTTTTTAATGAAAATCACATCAAATCGATATGCACAGGACACGACCCTTTAAGCTGCCAGGAGACCCCGCCATTCAGCCCCGGCCCCCTGTGCCGATATCCCCCGACAATGTCGTCGTGGCGCTAAACTTGAAACGCCCCACGAAACGCAGCTTAGCTGGGAGCCCCTCTTCCCTGTTTTTTTTTTTTTTCCTGACAACCAGAGGCGTCACCCTAAAGGGGTCGGGCGAGCAAAGAAATAAATTATAATAATAAAAAATGCAGTTATATATTGGATTACTTGCATAACTCGTAAAGTCTTTGGCTTTATTTTATATTAATTTAGGCATGGCAGAAAATATCTGTTTATCGATAATATATTTAATATATATTAATACTTTTACCATTCTATTTTGGAAATATTTTTTAAAACTTGGAAATACATGTAGAACTCCTTATAAAGTATGGTTCAAAAAGTGCATTTTTACTCAGATGTGGGATAGAAAAAATATCGAAATAACTGTACTTTCTCGATGCATATGGCGAACGATAATGTGCAATGTATAACTGCTATATATGTGGGAAACATAGGACCAAGTTCCGTCTCCAAAGCCGCCTTAACTCATCTGCTTTGCAATTCTTACAAATTTGTGTTTCGATAAAATCAATATTTTAATGTAATTGATATTTTTTGATATTTAAAAGTTAGATATAATCGATAAATATTTTGTTATAAAGGAACTAGCATTATATTTCTTTTTTTGTTGATTTATCAAACTGTTATCAAACTTTTTTTTTCAATATATACAAGAACAAAAAAAGAAAACACAACCTTAAAAATATAAAATTCTATGGCTCATAAAGAACAATTTCTAGATTTTTTCTATAAACGCCATTTATTTACACATTTTCCCAGCGACACCTCTGGAACATTTGGTAAGAATGCTTTCAGACTCTTCAATATGCACCGGTGTGTTTTCAACAAAGTGGATTAGAATGGTCCTTATGACCATCACCGTGGCGAGTCCTGTCAGGGGAATGGTCCAGGTCCTGGTGGGATTTTCAGGGAAGCGGAGAGGACGAAGGACGGAGGGGCAGAGAGCTAGAGCCGGCAGTTAGATGAATGACCATCGATGACTAGATGGAGCATGGAGCCACAGTAAACTGCGGTTAAGGTGCAAAGAGGCTAGATAAAACCCAAGGACAACGGGGACAAGGGGACAGGACATTAGGCCAATGCATTTCATATTTTTCAGTTTTGCACTGGCAAAGCCACCGCAAAAGCTCAATGGCCAAACGATGGCCCCAAAGCAAATCAAAGACCCAACGAAACGAAACCAAAACCAAACCAAACCAAACCAAACTCAACCAAAGCCCCTAACCAAATGAACTCCCTCCAGTCTCCTTTTTTGGGGTTTTTCTGTGATTTTTATGCCGTTCGAACTGGAAAAAAGGCTTTTGCCCATTCGTACAACTATTTTTCGATATGGTTTTTAATACCATTTTCAGAATGGAATTAACAACAAAGCGGTACATTAGCTAGAACAAGCGTTGTGGGATTTGTGAGAAAATAGCTTCAAGAGTTAAGTTTGGAACTAATTGTAAAATATTAATAATATAATTGTGGTAAAATAAGGTTAAATACCTTAACATTTTAACATTTTATTACTTAATATTTAGTTTAATATTTTATGAAATACTTTGTTTAAAAACCATTTCCAAGAGAGTGACCTTCTAGCCTTTGGGGTAACAGATATATTTATATATATATTTATATTTATATATTTATAATATATATTTTACTTTATACATTTTTATTTATTTATAAATCATAGTTAGAGCATTTGCTATATAGTTCAAACCCCTTAACTTTTGGCTCCTTCTCCGGGGAACATTTTGTTTTCTGTTGGTATTTATTTTTCGTTTGATTTTCGATTTGTTTGTGTCTTCTATATTTTTTTTTTCGATCTCCGAGTATTTTGGCTTGTATGTATGTCTAGTTTTTCTTTTTTTTTTTTTTTTGGGTGATTCCAGGATATCTTTCGGGCACTGACAAATTCTAATTGAACTTCACTAGAAGTAGGGATTGGGCAACACATATGTAGGGGTATATATATATTTATATATAGCGAGGGTCATACCTGTACGGGATCGGGTAGCATGGGTATCTTGTTTGAAAGGCGCTTAGCAGGCCGAGACAAGGCAGGACAAAAATGTTTAGTTACAGTCGAATGGCAGTCATCCTCCTCCATGTCCCACGGGGGTGTGGCAACTGTCAAAATACAAATGCATTCCGGGTTGGGTGGGGCTAAGGGGGTGGTGTAGGGCTCTCCTCCTGCTGCCATGACAGGCAAACAAACACCGCAAACGTGAGACGAATGACGACACACTCACACACACACACACACACACACAGGTAAGCCGCTGGTCATTCGTTGATTGCCATAGTTTCTCTCTCTTTTCCTCGAACCAATTAGGTGACCCTGTATGACACCACCACCCACTGTCACCCAGTGCCACCCTCTGACAGGGGTCAAAAATGTCAGTGAAAATGCAAACGTTACTTCTTTTTTTTTTGTTCGTTTTTGTGAAAACATACCCCTTGGTCTAGGGGCATGTAGCCTTAGCTTTTGTCAAGGTTTACTTTAAAAATTCAGCTAAAACCAGTTGAGAATTTTAGGCTCTCACTTGAGTTTACTGTTAAAATTGATTATTTTATTTATAAGAATTATTTAATAATAAGGAAACCATTAAATAAATACATTTTTAGCAGATCCTATAGATTGTATATATAAGTTTTATGAAGATAATATTGTAGGGTATCTCTTGGTGCGTAATGTTTTTTTTTTTGTAGACTTTTCAGTGCAACCTTTCGTTCCCATTGAGTTGAACGCACATTTGCGGCGGCCATTCGGCTTGCCACTCACTTGCTCCCCCATGAAGGCCGCAACGATGATATGGATGCTCTTGAACTCCGCTTCAGGACACTGGACAAACTGTATTAAAACCAGAAAAAAGAAATCATTTATGGAAATTATTACTTAAATCGATTTTATAAGAACTTAAATCTAAATGAACTTGAATGAAATAAACTTAATAAAAATAATAATTTTTAAAATATTTATAATATACTCTAAAAATTATTCAAATTTAAATTTAAAGTATTTCATTTATTTATTTTTTTTTCGTTTCTTACCGGAATCACCTTGAATTCCTGTCGTGTCCTTTCTTCCGGTGTGTTGCCTGTGGCCATCAGGTGCGCAATGCATGTTGCATGCTGCAGATGGAGTTGCAAATGCAGTTGCCGTTGCCGTTGCTGCTGCTGCGATTGTTACTGCAGCTGTGCTCACCTAATGAGAGTGGGCAGCAATGCGGCACGCAGCAGCGGTGGCAACATCGGGCAAATAATCAGCATATGTCCGCCGGAAGTGAGGCTTTCCCCGCAATCCTTCAATCCCTCATCGCCCATCAGGCCAATGCCATTATCCGCGGCAGGAGTTGCGATGAAGTGCCAAAAAATCAACACAAACCGACTGAGAAGAATCTGCGGGCTAGGGCAAGTACATTTTTGAATACTCTTGTGTAAGATTTTTAAAAGGAATATTATATGTTATATTAATCCATAAAATAGTTAAATTAATATAAGAAAATTTATGGGAAACCCAAGAAAGAGTTTAATTTTTAGAAATTTAATTTATTTTATACTTTTTTTTTTTTAATTACAAAGACAGTTTACGTTTTATTTTCTTCTCTGAATGTTATAATTAGCTCAGTTTCTACACACAAAGCATTCAGCATTTAGTTTAAAATTTTCCCACAAAGTTCAACTGCTCACGAGACCATTGAGGGTGAAAGCAAGACAGAGTAAATTAACTAACAAAAAGAAGAAAAAGAAAAAAAAAAGGAAACGAAAGGAAAACATGACCGAGATGACTCACACGCACACTGTGCATCTGTGAGTGTATGTGCGAGTGTGTGTAAATACGTCAACAATTTTGTGCAAAGAAGGATTTCAATTTCCCTTAAGCGGAAGCGCGCTGTCAGTTTCGCATTTTGCGCCACAAATCATCAACTCTATCTGGCCCTCTGTCCCTGACCATGGACTTCCACTTCCACTTCCACCAGGATGCCATATAGATTGCAACAACACTGCATTCAGAAGGGGGGGGCGATGAGGAACAGGAACAGCTACACATCATCCATCCATCCATCTAACAATAAGCGTCCAGCAACAGCTCCTACTTCGGGCCAAGTCAGCAGGACGAGGAGTGCCGGAGGAGTGCTGGAGGAGCGCAGGAGGAGCACAGGAGTCATCCATCTAGTCAGCCATCAGTCAGTTTCGGGGCAGTTTTTGCATCGCAAGTCGTGGTCACACCCGGCGAAATTTGTAACAAAAAAAATATAATGAAAGTTATGCACTTGTTTAAATTTAAAATTATTTTTAATTTTTTAATAATGCCATTAATTAAATTAATATTAATAAAATAATATTGGTTGAACTTTAAATTACATTTATTAATTTTGCTTTACCTAAGAAAATGTTACGAATTTTATTAAACTTTTTGCATAATCGTTAGAATTCCCAAAGGGTTCTAGCTGCTAATGGTTATAGTGAAAAATTAATATTTTAAAGCTTTGTTTTTAACGAGTTGGGGTTTTTTTTAAAACATAAATAAAATATGTTTTTTAATAATATTATTTTTAAAAATTTTAAGATTATTAAATTAATTTTTAACCAGAAAAGAAACTAACTTCGGCTCGCCGAAGTTTGTATACCCTTGCAATTTGCAATTGGATTATAAATAACCAATAACCTGCAAGGGTATACAAATATTTATTTACTTACAAAACTTGGCAGTTATAAAATTGTCAATTATTACATTTATTTTACTTAGTTTAAGTTCAATCAAAGAGAGTAAAGCTAAATAAATCCTTTGGCCCAAAAAAGTATGCTATGCTTTTTACAATACATTTATAAAATTTTTCAAAGTGTAGCCCTGTTTGCATTGGTCTCTGTCCAAGCGGCAAGGAGGGGCACTGAAGCGGCAGACCAGGCCTGGCTGAATTTATAGCAAAATGTCAACAGTTGCCGCGTAAATATGTAAAATTGTTTGTAAATAGCAATTTCGTTTCGGAGCTCCGCCGTCGATGCCGAAAAGCAAACGATGTGCGTCAATCGAGTTCAAACGTCGACTGTGGAGGAGAGCAAACTTAATTTACCTTCAATTATGCGAGAGGTGTTAGAAGGCGACGGCTCTTCGATCTACTGGCTAAGTCTTTAATGGCTTTAATTTTTTTTAGAATATAAAATGATGGCCATTTTAAACTAAGTCTGTCGATCTCTTGGCCTAAATTCACACCTAAAATATTACCTTTAAAAAGGATATATTTATTACATTAATACTATATATTTAATAATATATATATCTGCTTATATTATACGAATTTTATAATATAAACCAACTAACTTGTTGCTGCGTTTCTCCTTTGCTGGGGAAAACAAATGAAATACTGACAAAGCCTCCTCCAGAGCTGCATTCCCAAATCGGTTTAGCATGCGGCTGACCAAGATGAAGCCGCCTAGAGCTTCCCCCACCCTCCTAGCCTACGCCTCCTGTCAACGGCATGGTGGGACCCCGGTTCGGGTCAGCAACCTTGATGGCTTGGCAGTGCGTTAATTGATTGTTCGGCTGCACCCATCATTATCGGAGGGAAAAGCCGGCGCACAAGCACATATGCATTGGATCCAATTGGGGTACGGAGGCATCCGGAGGGTTAACGATAGTGGCCATGCCGATGACGCTGATGGACAGCATTTCGGGGGTTAAGGCAGGGGAAATGGGGAATCAGTGCTGACAAGAGAACGGCTTCCGCTTTGGATAAAAGATTCAGGGAATGCCTGAAGCAGCAAATTAAAGGCATTTTCAAGCTGCATTTAAGATTTCAAAAGTATTAAAATTTAAATAGATGTTTTATTCCTTTTGTTTCTGGTAACATCACGCACTCTATTCAAAAGGCACTTGCTTTGATTTTATCTCTGGCGTTCATTTTTCGATATTTCGATACCCCTTTTTTTTTTGCTGCTACCTAAAGGGGCCAAGAGGAAGGGGGCCCCAAGGGAGCGGAGCGGGGCGACAGGGTTGGGATATAGATGTGGTAAAAATCGGCATTGATTGTCCGTCCGGTTCATTGCAATCGCTGCAAGTTAAGCGGGCCAACTTTTTGGCTCACTTTGCTCCGCTATGCCTCGATTTCTTCACCCTTCTCGGCTTTTATTTTATTCTCGTTCCCAATATAACATGGGGTAAGGGGTATATATGGTTTTTGGGCTTTAATGAAAATTATATGATTTTTGAAAATCATAACTTTCCATCTACCTATACCAAATTTCAACTCAATCTTAAGTTTTGTTTGGTTTCCAATTTTCTCTGTAGAAATCACCCGGTATTTCAGTGGTCGGCGTACACCGCTCTCACTTGCCTCTTTTTGGCCTGTTTGCTTTTTGTTTTTGGCCTACATAGAACACGGATATGAAACGCCGACTCTCTATCTCTTTCTGGCAATCTACAGCCGTCTCCGTCTGTCTCCCTTCGCCCGTCTCTGTCTCACCGCAGTGCAACTTTTTTAATACGCAACACGAGTGACCCGCTTGCGGACAATTGGAATTGTAACTTTTGATTAAATTCGTTGCAATGGCAGCCGGGTGAAAAATCGAAGGGAACAGCTGGAAATGGGCATGGGAATGGGAACGGAAGGGTTGTGGGGAATATGGACAAGTATGGGAATGGGAACAGGATCGGAAATGGGTAAGGGAACGATGGAAAAAGGCCAGGAACAACGCTTGTTCAAGGCAAGCCAAAGGATAAACTTTTTGCGCTGGCTTTTCAATTGCATTTGATTACCTTGTTGCGTGGGCAGAGACCCTACTACCACCTCTTTTCACTTTTTCTCTTTTCCCCTCGCTCTGTTTGGCCAGCACTTGTGAACAAATATTTATATATATATATTCGAATTCCCTCATTTCAATCTCTCTCTTATTATTTTCATTTTTGATTTTTATAATATTTATACAATAATATCTATGCATTTAATGTTTGCCCGCCGAATTTTGCAGTAAAAATATAAAAATTTTATAAAAACAATTTGTTCGATATATGTGTATATAGTGTGCACCATATCGTTCAGTTCCAAGCACACACAGGCACAAAGCCAAATATTTGCATTCAAAATATACAAAATGTAAAACTAGACCACAAAAAACAGCTTGGCTTATGTGGCTAGTGGTTGGTTTTCTTTAACTAAATGTATATATATTTAAGATTAATTTATAAAAGCTTTAATACATTGTAGTTCTTAAGAAGATATATTGTTATTTTATATTATTATTATTTATATTTATTTATTATTTATATTTTGCCACAAGCTGATGACATATATTTTTCAAAATTTCAACTAAAGAAATTCTGGAACTATAAAAACAGGTCTATACAATTTCTGTGCAAGTAGCAGGAAAATGAATTTATTTAGCTCTCGAACAACAAATAACATTATTATTGAATTTACAAAAATGTCTGCACAATTTTTTCATAAAATATTTGCCTGGCCCTGTGCCGAAAGTGTTTAGTTAACCAAGCAAATGTTTGACCAAGTTCAGCTCAGCTCGGGGCAAAAGTGATCAAGTGGCCAGAAAAACGAATGAGAAAATCTGTTGGCAATTTCCCCCACAGGCGGGCTTCAGGATTTAAGCAATTGTTTTTTAATCAATTTGTTTGGAATTATTTGTGTGCCTTGGAGCTGACATTAAAGGTGGTGAAAAGGCTTTCTATGCTTGTTAATTTATCAAAAATCGAAACAGCTTAAATTAACTGTCAAAAAATCAAATATATTTACTTGGTGAAAAAGATGCAACTTCAACTTCAACTCCCTTTTCTCATTTTTTTCCCCCATTTCCCAGCTAGTTTTCTTTGCCTTTTCTCTCGCTTGTTTCACTTTGTGCACACTTTTTGCAATTAGGCGAAAAATTCAAATTCAAATCAATAGACAAGGAAAACTTTTGCTGCAGCACGTCGTCATAGAGCAGAGGGCCATATATATGGCATATATGTGGGGAGTGAGTCGCAGGACGCAGGACCAAGACCAAGACCAAGAGACAGACCAGGCCAATTGGCCAATGCCAGCGGCTTCGTACGTGTTTGGCCAAAATAATCCCGGAACGGGTCCAACAGCGGTTCCAAAATCCACGCCAAGGAAAATGTTAAAGGAAATTTTTTAAAAGAAAAATCTCAAATACGAAGTTCAAGTGAGAATTAGCTTGTTTTAATTTTAAAAGATTAATTCTTGTGATTTAATTTAGATTTTATAATATTTTAAACTATATTTTGTACTTTATTATTTTATATATTTACTTATAATTGATCAATTTAAATTTATATTTTATTTAGATATTTAAAAAAAAAGTAAACTTGTTTCCTTAACCCATTTTTCACTGTAAAGTATACAAATTATATTATTTCATTTATCAGTTAATGATTTTGAAACGAAAAATTGTGTCTTTTAAATTTTTAAATATATTTTTCAATTTTTAGTTAATTATTTTAACTGAAACAAACTTTTCCTACTCTGTACTGTGCCTTTTAAGTATCCAAAGTCCTGGTTCTTGACTGCGGGTGTGGATACATTCGGGGCAACTCCCCAAGGAGCTGCTCGATGCTCCGCCGAGCGCTGCAACAAGCGAAGATGCTGAAAGGACGACAGGACGAAGGGACAACAGGACGGGACAGTGCAGGATCTGATGCTGACGCTGAGGCTGACTCTCAGGCTGAGGCTGACGTCGGGGCTAATGTGATTTCGTACGTTCAATTTGTGAATTGCCTGGAACACACGTACAGCGGCAACGGGGGCATCGGGGAAATCGGTGGAAATTCGGGGTCTTGGGACAACGACATATGCATAACTACGTGGCATGTGCATTTTCCTGCCTTTCTTTTCATCTCTCCGCCTCTTTGTCCCGTTTTCTTTCCATTCATTTCTTTTTTTTTCATTTTTTTTTTTGGCGGCAGCTGGCTCATTGTCGTGCAACAATTTAACATACAACGAGGTTAACCGTTTTTTCCAGGATACGAAGATGGGAGTATCCTTTAAAAATGTAATTTAAAGAGCTAAACAAAAAGTTAATACCAAAATCAAGTCAATCAGCTTAAAAATAGTAAAAATTTTGAGATATTGCAGCTAATTTTTAAAAAAAAATTTAAAAATTGTTTTTATAAAATAAAATGTATATTAAAACTTATTGAAAAATACATAAAATATCTAAAAAATATATTTAAAGCCTAAATATATCATAAAATAAATACTATAAATTTAACTAAGTTCAAAGAAATATAAATAATTTTAAACAATAAACCTTTTTCTTAAATCAAATAAAAAATCGGGAGAAATCTGGAGAAAGAAATATATATTTTATATATATCTAAATACCTTCAACAGGTTACCTATGATAGCTTTTGGCTCTATAAAAAAATTGTAACCGACTCCAGTGGGACTCCAAGTCGTCTAAAATAGTTTAAGAATTCATTGAATTTGGCCATTTTTGTTTTAGCTTAAGTAGCCTTTACCCAAGATTTCCCCACGGTATCAGGAACGGCGGCAACAATGCTGTCAGCAACATGATTACCTACGGCGGAGGAGGAGCAGCAGCGCCAGACAGATGACTCGTCGTCCTGCAGGCTGCAGTTGAATGCAATTCGAGACGGGGAGACAGGAGGAGAGTCGACTCGGACTTGGATACCGAATTCGGAATCGCAGTTGGAGTTGGTTGCATTAAATGTAAGGCACTGTGCCAGTCACACACAACGAGGAACGAGGGGAAGCAGGCAGTCAGACAGACTGCGGCAGGAACATTTTGCATTAAAATTAAGGCAAATTTATAATGAGCCAAAATTGTCGTTGCGATGCAATCGCCGCAATATATAATATATGGCATATATAGCATTATATATGTATATAGATGTGCATATATGAATGCATTGCATATAAAATATATGTGCGTGGCCTGAACGTGACTCCTGACTCTGGACTTTGGACTGCCTGACTGCCTCACTCCCGGACTCCGCGACTCCCTGACTCTCGGACTCGCTGACTCCCTGACTCCCAGCTCCTGTGACTTCATCCCATTATTGGGGTAATTTATAATTTGTTCATTTAAATGATTACCAAGGCAAAAGGCAGTGGCTATACGAGGACAAGACAGATGGATATAGACTCATATATTTGCAAAAATAAAAAAGGAATGATTTCCTTTTAATATTATTACGAAGAGAAAGAGAGAAAGGGTCGTTAATTTACATTTTATGCATTATTCTAGTTGAAATTAAGTTACGGAAATTTTATTTAATAACTATCCTTGCTTATCCTTAATTTTTATTACAAATAAAATATAGTTTAAACTTAAGTTTAGACCCTTATTTTTTTATTTATCATATTTATTGTATCTGCATTTTTCGTTTGGCCTGGACATTTATCCTGGCCCTAAGCTCTTTCTCAGGAATGCAACCATTTGTGGCACCTGGTCATTAGGGAGCCTGCGGATGTGTGTGTTGAGTGTGTGTGTGTGTGTGTGTGTCTCTGACTGACACAACTGAAATTTAAAGTGCAACATCAATCACTGGTGCAAAACGGGGACAAGACTTCTTCTACTTCTTTGCCATTTCTTCTGGCTTCTGGGCAACTAGCAAACGGAACATTTATGCCTTGGCTAGGCTCAAATATCCTGGCTTCCTGTTGCTCCTCACTCTTTCCAGAAGGAACTCGAATCGTAATGACGCAACAATTTAAAGTTTGTCGTTGATGCTGCAAAACTCGGTGCTAATGGCGTCAGCGTCAACGTCTTTCAACTCATCTTTATCCCCCACTCTCTCCGCTGCTCTCTCCAGGAAAAATCTCCAACCTCATCGCCATCTCCATCTCCATCTCCATCTGCAGCTTTAGCTGCAGCTTTAGCTTCATCCTGATCCTGTCCTGCCATCTTGTTTTTGTTGTTGTTGATGACGGCGATTATTTGCGCCATGAACACATGGAAGCAGCTGCAAAAGGTGGCGTCCTGCATCCTGTTGCCCGACCATCCCGTTACCCGTTCCCCGTAACCCATTACCCCACCATGAACTCAGCCAAATGCAACCCAGTTCCAGGCTTCGGCCAGGTTGTCCACGCGGAAATGCACTGGGAGAAAATTCTAGGGATTTATTTTTGGGGTTTATGAAGAAAAAAGTAGGGAAAAATGAATAAGTAAATTGAAATATAGGATTTTATGTATCGGCTTCAAATTTGTGGAATTATGTGTATTAAAATACACTGTAATTATGTTGGCTTAAATATAAAAATGACGAAAAATATGGGTGACAAAAAATAATCCTTTAAAATAAATAAATCCTATAAATCTCAAACAGATTACTAAGTTAAAGTTACTACGAAGGCGGAAAATATTAATATATACGTAATGTATCAATAATTAAGGCCAAAATCGATACATTAACGGTACAAACGATATATATTATCGAGTAAAATATCGAAAAAGAGATAAGTATATTAAGGGGGTCTTCTCATTCAAAAGCTGTTTTTTGGACCCTTTTTAAAAAAATTCTTATTTGAAAACGCAAAGAATAATTGAAAACTTTTTTTATTTATTGTATTCAAAAATGTTCAAAGTAACTAAAAAAGTTGTTCTTGCCTCGATACGAGGGTTGTTCAAAGAGTAATGAGACTTCAAACTTGGTGGTCGAAAAAAAAGGTGTCGTCCTGGCGGCCACGATTCAGGGTTTCCAGAGCGTCCGAAATGAAAAATAAAAACGGGGTTATAATCAGAATAGATGTCATTTTCGGCTGACGGAACAGATTTTTTTAAAAAATTTTTTAAACAAAATGGCGGCCATTCAAAAAAAAAATTTCGATTTCGGGCGTTTTTTTTGTAGTTTAGTGTAAAAAAAAAATAGAAAAAAAAATTTAAAAAAAAATCTGTTCCGTCAGCCGAAAATGGTGACAATTCTGCGTCGATTGCACTTTGTTTCATGAAAATCGGTTCAGTTGAACTGGAGATATCATGGCCGCCAGTTCGAAAAACGTGGTTTCGAGATAAACGCGTTTGAAGTTTGAAAAAAGCTCATTTTGCATAGATCTTGCTTCACAAAAAAGGCTGTATCTTCTAAAGTATTTCGAATTTCTAAAAATCCTTTTGGGGACATATACACACCATCCCAAGCTATAAATAAATGCAAAAAAAAAAAAATCGAAAAAAAAAAGTTGCCCAATGAGAAGACCCCCTTAACCAACATGATATTCTGCGATAACAACGATATTCAAAAGCTTAAAATAATATTTTTTAATATTTAAAATATTTTTCATATGATTATGAGTTTTTTTACCTTGCTCTTATGACTAATAAATATTTCTAAAAAAATGTTAAAAACAAATACATATTTTTATAAATTTACCAAAATTTTTGTGAGTGCATCAGTGACTCGGTGTGCAGCAATTCAAACTTTAAGCTGTCGACGAGGCAATGTCGAGCACTGCAACTGCAGACAGACGGAAAGAGAGGGCTAGAGATGGGGAAGCAAGATAGATAGATAGATGCAGACACTTGGCAATACAAATTGAAATACTTCTTCCTCGGCTCAGTCCGCCCCCCTGCCCGCCCCCCTGCTCCACTCTTTCGCAGTGAGTTTGACTGTTGCTCTGCCGGATGTATTAATATAAATGAATTATTCGGATGAGGCACTGCACCGTGCTCCCCCATAGCTGCTCAGTCCTCTCTGATAGATATTATGATGGATACGCCCTAACGATGCCGGCGACACAGCGCACAGGACGACGGTGCAGTGTGTTCCCGAAAAACTTGGCCAAAACTTTTATATGGTCACGCTCACAAGAAGACGGGGACGGCGACTGGTACTAGAGGATGGAAACGAAAGGCAACACACCTAACAATCCCGACACGAGTCAGTAAGGCGCGAGAGGAATACAAAGAAATCTTACGAGTTGGGAACCAATGAATGAAATGGAACACAATTTAGGATATGTGAAGAAGATTAAGAATATAGATTTTATTTTTATAACAGGATGATTTACGAAATTAATTAATTGAAATTATCTGAGAACTAGCTGAGACCCATGCATTTTGTACATAGCTCACAGAACCTGCCTGGGGACCTTATGAAATCCCCATAACCCCAAGCTCTCCGAAAATTGCAGCATTCCTCCTGCCCTGCCCCACATCCTGGCAAGTTCTCGGCACCGCATACAATTTTGGCCATGGCCCTGGGGCGGTAACTGCAATTTAGACAAGTTTATTTATATGAATGTGCGGCACACACACACATATGTATATATTATATATGTATATAAAATATATATATGTGCATTGGTAAACGCACAGGATCTGCATTGTTGCTGTGGTCAGTACTTATTGTCCTTGCTTGCATCGTGGCACATTGAAAAGGCGCTCGGGGCAAGTCCTCCGCTGCATTGCCGCTCAGTTGCCAGCTAATGATATAATGAGCTAATCAATACAATTAATTAGCATTATCTGCATCTTAAACGGAGCAACAACGGCATTAGCTAAGGGCAATCGCTGGATTGGGATGGTTTAATAGGTAGATGGATATACGGGAACAGGTAAGAGATTTAATTTAGTTTTGGGAATTATTAAGTAGCGTAGGATAGTTAAGGAGGAAAAGGCATTCTTATAGAAGTTGGCTTTTTGGTTGGTCACCGATTTCCATCTTTTGTCCCGACTTGTGATTCCTGGGGTGTGCCTGCTGCTGCGTAAAAAGTGGGCTAAATGTCGTTGGCAGTTGTCTGCCTGCACAGCTGGGATGCTCTCCTCTTTTGTGTGTGCGTGTGTGTGTCCTACAGGAACCACAGCCCGTCTCTACTAGCATCAACGCAACTTGAGCGCTGTGAAGCGGCCACCGAAATGGTCCAATTGCCGGCCAAGTGGACCAAAAGTGCCAACGTCGCCTGTTGGATCTATGTCTACTTTTCATTCCTTTCCGTTCCGTTGTCCAATCATTTCAGGAGCATTTCCCTCTTTATCGCCAAATGCCGTTTCTTTCACACCTGTGCCGATGATATATACCTGTTACTTAAGGACTAAACAATATGGAAGCATTTTGGGAAGGGAATTTTTAATGAATTTAATTTAATTAAATTAGTTGATACAGTGTTGGTAAAGCTTTTAAAAATAATCCAAATTATTAAAACATTTTATACAATTAAGATTATAAGAATATATATGTATAGTTAGTAAGAAAATCAATAATATGCGACAGTTTAAGGAATAACTTTTCAATTAATTATTTGCCTTAGCTTGTGACCAGTGTTGGTGAAGATTTTCGAAAGCACACAGTGTTGATAAACCTTCAAAAGAAGGTTTACAAGTGTTCCAAATTTAATTAAAAATCTAATGAATATATACTCAAAAATAGTTTATAATTTCAGTGTTAGTAAGCCAAATTAAAATCACCCGATCAATGACCGAATCATAAAAACAATTTACGTACATTTTCCAATTAATTATGGCCAAAAATTTGATTTCATTTTGTAATTAGAATTCAATTCCATTTTTATCAACGGAAGCCCGCTGTATGATAATTTATGATAGAATTACAATTAAATTTATTCAACCCGAAATGTTTACGGAAATGGATATATCGATGGGATAGTTAGTTGTATATATTATTGATAACAATAACTAATAACTTAAGCAGCTTTTTCGGTTGCAATTCGACCCTCGTCGATACAATTCGCTGGGGGAATCACACAAATATGTGAGCATAATGTAACTACAATGCAGGCGAGCGTGGAGCAGCAAAGCGAGACAATGCAACATTGTTGGAGAGGGCCCGAAAATTCTAAAAACAAAATTGTGGCCACTAAACGAAATTGCATTTGCTTTTTGGAGGGGGGAAACTCCCCCTTGCCCTTTTTTTTTTCCATTTCATTTTTCCTGCACCACTGTTATTGTTGCATGTCATAAATGATGCTGCTAAAGAGTCAAGAATAATCCGCTTTTGTGTGCATATCACAATCAAAACGCTGACCACTGCTACCACCATCATTCTTATTTCCCCCCAAACACAAAAAATATAAATAAATAAAAATAAAAAAATATAACATAAAGGGTAAAGAGGAAAGCGAAACAACAGAAAGGAAAAAATATACAAATAGAGACAAAACGTTGGAGTTAAAAAACCTCGCAGTCGGCATGGCTTATTCCTGACAGTGAGGATGATATTTCTGGGATAACAAAGAATACCTGATGAGGGTTTCCTCCGGAAGAGTGAAGCCAACTGGAGTGCTAACTACTGCTTGTAAAAGTCACCAGATGATGAATCCGACAAGAGGCAACCCCATAAGGATTTTACATGGTATTTCAGGAGACTAAGCCTAGAAATCATTGAAAAATACAATATAAATGAAAGAAATCCCAGGAAAAGAAGAGAGATTAAATTTTATGGTTAAAAATACTAATACAGGCTTCCATTTAAACCCTAGATCCATCCAAAATAATTCGCAGATCATTAACTAAACTCTAAGTTATATCTTCCGTGCATTTTTCCACAAAAAGATTGCATACAACGAGGCGCTCGGAGGGGTATGTGAGGTCCTGCAAGGAGCAGAGGGTCATGTGTGGCGCACAAGGAAGTTACAAACAACATGGGGCAGGATCCCAGCAATAGCAACAGCAACAACAACATGAGTAGGAACATCAAACGTTTTGAGAACTGGGACTTTGACACACACACAAACAAACAAGCACACAGACAAACAAGCTGGGGACCCATACAAACAAACAAGGACACAAACACAGAGATGCACATAAAAACACTGAGGAAAATGAAAGTAAGCTAAAATAATTAATGCTAAGTAAAATTAATTTAAACTTTTGTAATTATAAAATCTGAAGGTATCTGAATCACAGTTTAGTTCTGAAATTTCTTAATTAAATTAATTAAAATTCTGCATTAATTCGCTTTTGAGTTTTACTATTTGTTAACATGATTTTTAATTAAACAGTAATTATAAATAATTGAAAATGGCAGATTATAAATGAAATCACTTAAATTTGTCAGACTTTAGTTAATAAAATTAATGTATAATTGATTTTTCCCACAGTATTTTTTTTTCAGTGCTATCGCATAGTTCTTGTTTCGAATCTGAAGCACAACAGCAGCGAACAAACGGCAACAAAGCGAAGAACGAGAAGAAATCAACAGAAACACATACGCAACACACATAGACACATACCGCATGAACACACCACACACGGACACATACACAGGCAAAGCACACACTCACACACATCTACACAAATTAAAAATGCAGATTTCTATTGCAACATTCGGAAGCGCTTGAAAAATTGTTCTTGCTGTTGCTGTTGTTGTTTGCTGCCACTGCCGATGCAGCCGCAGCTGGCGTCGCAGTTCGCCTGGTTGCCATCGTTGCCAGTCACTGTTATTGCCAGAGCTCCATCTTCCGCCCCTGTTTCTCCTCCCTTGGCTATTGCCCCTTCTCCCTCTCCCCACTATTCTAGATTTACATCTCCCTCCCGTGTCTCCGTTTTCATCGCTTCCTGCTGTTCCTGCTGCTGTTTAAAAAGCCTCGCAAGAGCCCCTGCCTATGCTCTCTGCCGCTTCTTCTCATTCTCATTCTCCTGCTCCTTCTACTTCTATTTCTTTACTTCTTACTTCTCCTTCTCCAGGTCTTCCCTGCTTCATTCGGTTGTTTTGAATGCCTCAAATGGCAGAACCATAAATTCGGAAAGATCCATTCAAGTAACTACAGCATTCCTAGGCAAAACATCAATGAAGATCATTAAAATATATATTAAAATATAAAAAAATAGGCTTAACTTTTTTTTGCGTTACAGAAATTGTAAAGGGTGTTGAAAACTTCGTTTATTTTAGTCGAGCCGCCTGCCTTTTTGTTTTCTCGTTTTTGTGCTCAGCAATAGCATCAAAATTGCAAAGAAAAGCCAGCAAACAGTCAGTAAAATATTGTAGCTGGCAGCTGCGCGAAGGCTACCCAAAAAAGGGGGCTACAAAGGGTATAGGGAGACAGGGGGTAGGGAACTAACGGAGTTGGAGCTAGTTTTGTATGAAAAGCGAGCGTAACAAAACAATGAAAACATCGTCGTCATCACAATCATCGCCATGCGGTGTTTTCTTGCCATTTGTTTCCCGAAACTCTTTCGCTCACTTCTCTTCTGGCTATCTGGCCCTTCTCCCCTTACCTCCCTCTTTCTTTCCGTTGCCCCCTCTCGCTTCAGCACGCATAAAACCAACAAAATGAAAGCGCAACAACAACAATAACAGCTAGAACATCCGAGTGAAACGTGGCCAACAAAAAGTACAAATAACCCTCGGAGGAGGCAAGAGAGGCTCAGGCACTCAAATATCTAAGACGAAGATACTAATACACTATAGGCATCAAAACTATTAGATGATTTACAAAACAAGAATCAAGGAGGAATATATCAAGTAATGATATTCTGATGGAAAATGTATCTTAGCTTGTTTCTATTATAATTATATGAAAAACTCTACTTTTTCATGTAGCTAAATTTGGCGCCTAACTTGAACCATTTTGGGCGCAGAATATTAACTATTTTCCCTTCAATTAAAGTATTCAATATAATTAAATAAAATAAAATGATATTTTCCAGAGATTTACTGTACAATATTCTGCTAATATTTTGTTTCTATCAAAATAAACAAACTGCTCATAAAAATCTAAAAGGTGTGTTAAGTTTTGCCTAGAAATTTAATTAATTTCACACTGTCCACATATGGTCATTCTCTGCCATAGAATTTCTGATAGCTTAGGGTCAACTACTGGTCGCAGATTATCCTCATTGGATACAACAACACTTGGAATTAGGGAAACTGAAATTTCAGCTTTGTATTTTCCAGCTTCCCAGCTGCCCAGGCATTCGTTGCCTGGAGTTGAGGTCTCATCCTGCGGCCCCAGTCCCCTTCCTTGTATGTTCGGTTTAAACCCAGTTACCAAAGTCTGGTGCTGCTGTTGGGCTTGCATCGAGTTGACCCCCCCACCCCTCGTGTGGTGCATGTGTGCATTGTCTTTGATGTTGTTGTGGGTTCGGCTTCATCTTCAGCTGCAGTTGCAGCTACATCTCCAACTCCAGCTCCAGCTTCAGCTTTGGCTCTGGATTCGCATAGAACTCGTACTCGTAGTCGGAGTCGTAGTCGTACTCGTACTCCTGGCCGCACTATATCTGTGCCACGTCTAAGTCTAATGTTTCAAGCGTCAGCAGCAGGAGTGCTGCACAAAAAACATCAGCACACAAAAAAGGCACAGAGGGGGAAAAAGAACAAAAGCCATGGCCAGACAATTAACCAGCCATCAGTCATTTGGTTTTCTGCCTGGCACGCACCAGGGAAGGTTGGTTAAGTCCCAGTGCCAGTACCCAGTACCCAGTACCCAGTACCCAGTTTCCATCCCAAACAGAAGCAGAAGCCAGTTGGGTGCTGAAAAGCCGGTGGGAGGTAATGAATAATAATCCCAAAGGGGTGGGCCCTTAAGGAGGTAACCCTAGGGGAGGTAATCCCGGGCTTAGTGCAACAAATTTCACCGAAAATGGTCGAAAAAACGAGGTCAAACGATTAAAAACGGCTTAAAAACGAGAAAACAAAAGGACTAAGCGCCTTTTCGAAACCTTAGTAATATTGTATATTTCAAGAAAAATAAAAAAAAAATACAAGATTTTTTTTTCATTTATTTATACATATTTATAAATATTTATTCAATGCTTGTGTATTAGTTAAGATTTTGAACACTTAATCAAAATAAAATTTCAAATGCAGCAACACAACTGCTGAACAAACAAACAAACTTGGAAAAAAAACGACATGGCTTTATAAAACGCTTTTAATTGACACTTCAATAAAATAAATAAGTAAATTAAATCAAATTGCTTTCTCTGCGGGATCTAATGATTTCCATATGCATATGCCCAGGACGATAAATATCCACCCCCCACCCCCGCCGCTCGCCTTGAATTGCATAAAACTTTCTATTGAATGTTAGAGAATTTTCAAACATATTTAAAAGATGGCGCATAAATTATGTACAGACATATTGGCCAAGTGCAAAGACACGGCTCTACTCCTGCCCGAGACCGGTCTCGAGTTCGAGTTCGAGTTCGAGTATCTGTGCCACCCAGTGGATGTGTATGTGGAAATTTATGGCCACCATAAATTGCATATTTCCCTTTTATTGAATTAATTAATTTCACAAATAAAATTGTGAAATAAGGCAAAATCCAAGAAAGAAAAGCTTTCAGATACTTAAATCGATTTTGACTGTGAAAGGGGTAACTGAACTTGTCTTAAACAAGATCGAAAATGGATTTATTCACCATGGTATATACTTTAGTGTTTAAATTGAATTATTCTAGTTTATTTAGATGATTTATAATCCTGCTTATGTGCATATGTAGAGTTCCTTGCTTACCATTTGAGTCTAACCACTCTCATACCCAAATCTCTATATACCATTGGCACGTGCATATTTTGGCCAAAGGCTGACAGACAGCCGTCAAACAAATAGCCCGAAACCGAAATAACCAGGCCGAAAGAGAGTGCAGCTGATGCAGCAGGCCTTTGCTCGCATGTGGATATATGGAGGAAGGCTGAGGGCAGATCAGCCACAGACTACACGAATCCTTTTGGGCTGACAGACAACAAGTAAATTCCATTAAATGTACGAAATGGAAATTAATTTCAGTTGCACGCCAAAACACACACATATGGAAGGATTTTTATGTTTTCATTATGGAACGAATCTCCGATGGGGGAATCTCTGAGTAGTGAGAAAGTGAAATGAGCTGTCAGCCTGGCACGGCTCCGGGTCCAGAGTGACCCCTGTCCGGGCCAATGTTAATTTCAATTGGTTGGTGCATGGTCCTTGGTACTTGCTCCTTGGTCGCATGTCGTTGACTCTGTGCCGCAACTAAATCAAGAGCTGCACGTGGCAGATGCACTCCCAACTCCTTCCACATCCCGCTTTATACCTCTTCTCCTCCGCATCCGCTTTCTTTGCTTTTCTCGGTCTCCAGAGAGGCTGATGCTCCGTTATCGCTGTTTGGGTACACTGCCAAAAAAATAATCATTTTAATAATATAATAAATAAATAATATTAGGGAAGACTAACTTTGAAATAATGTAAAAAGGACCACATGTCGTATGAGTAATATCACCATTGTGCCTTACATATCACTCATACGCACTGGTGTCCTTAAAATTTCAAATCAAAATGTATAAAAATTACTCGATTAATTATAATTTGTATTGGCTTTTATTATATACTTTTTTTTGCTGTGCCTATAAAACTCCTGGCTGATGGCAGAGGTTATACGCCTCCTTTTTGGCAAATGTCGCGAGTCGCGAGGCGTCGCTAACGTGGACATGGACATGAGCAATGTGCAATGGCGATAAGGAGCAACTCTCGCAACGGACATGGTCTCCGTCTCCATCTCCGTTACGGAGCGAACTCCAGCCCGCCACAGCTCCGCCGGCCCCTTGGGGGCATAATTGGCTAGTCAGTCAGCCTTCTGTACTCCACTCCACTCCACTCTGCCACTGCCACTGCCACTGCCACTGCCCCTGCCCCTGCCGCCCATGGCACTCGACAATCAATTGAAGCGTAATGGCCACAGTTCAATAACTTTTTGGCCATCCTCCATGCGATTCGGATCCCGCTTGCAGGCTGACGATGATATAGACACGCCGACGATGATGCTTCAATTATCTATTATGGATCTAATGAGTTGTCATGTTCGGATATTACCGCAATTGATTCGATTGAAACTGTTTTGTTGAGGGCAGACGATAAAAATAGTTCAAGTTTAAGCCATATGTCTGGCTTTTTATTGCTTTGATGATGCCTTTGGGTATTTTTTATTGTACATTTTTTATAATATATATTTTTTGTACTAGAAATATGTTTTATTTGATTGGTTGTTTAATTTCTTGGTAATTTTTGTAACAAGTATTTAGAGTTGCCAAGGAATTTAATTTAAAAACAAATATATAGCATAAAGTAGTAGTTAAAAATCTCTGAAAGCCTTGGAATATTGCCGGTTGTAAGTGTTAATCAAAAGCCAAGGAACTTAAAGGCAATGACTTACATATTTTTGACTATCGGTAGCACCAAATGGCCAACGAGAGTTGGCCCATAGCCTTTCCCCAACAACCACCCCTTTTCAACCATTCTATGTGCATATTTAAGTGTCTTACCTTAAGTGACAGTCAAAACATTAGCATTGAAAAACTTCATTAAGTAAGAGAAAGACTATACTTCTAGGTGAATATTTTGTAGTAACTTTCAAGGTAATGAAAATCATAAAAAAAAAATATATATAAAAAATATTTGTACATTACAGTTGAAATGATAGTTAAGTTTTTGAAGCTGGTCCTATTATTTTGACCGCAGCTGTTAATACATACGTACATGCAATTGGCGGAGTATGTACCTGGTTTACCTGACTATGGTTTGTGGAGCCTGGAACGTGGAATGGCACACGGGGTGGGAATGAAGGGAATGGAATGGGGTAAACAGGGAACGGGAGCTATGGAGGATTGATGCTACGGGTTTTGGCTTTTGGTGGTTCGCTATCATTGCACAAGTGCGCAAAATTTTGGACTCCATTCACGTGCTTGGCTGCCAAAATTGTTGCCTGGCCTCCGTGCAACCTCCCCTACCCAGACCGCCCCTGGCCTCGTCTTTCGCTCCATAAATTTCCACATTGATCGCCCCGTGGCGGCGACTGTGCTGCCTCTATATGTCTATATGTCTCTCTGTCTGTTTGTCTGTCTGTCTCTTTGTCTGTCTGTCTCTCTGTCTGTCTGTATGTATTTAATTCGATAACAGCGCCAACGGTAACGGGAGTTGTTCGAAAGATTTTTACCCAACTCAGCGCCACCCAGCCCTTTCCCTTCAACGACTCCCCCACTCCCACTGGCATTGCACTCTCAAGTGCAGTGAAATAGTTGTGAAACACTTTGCCAAAGATGAAAGATAAATCCAACAAAAAAAAGAAAAGGGAATGCACATACATATATACACATGTATATTTACAAAGAAAGGCAAATGGCAGGGCAAAGGCAACTCTGGTTTTGCATAGCTTTAAGAACTTTAATCAAAATAATTGGCAGGACCAACATCTAGTTTTATCCTGCTTAACTTGGCTTGGAAGGAAACTTTTCAACTTGAATCCAGCTGGTTAAACCTTTAGTTAAAGCCCAGTATTTATTTAGTAAATAAATATACAAATATATAGCCATATTATGTGCATTTTCAATGATTTAATGTGTCCTCTATTGTTGGCTTTGGCCCTGCATGATGTGCTGGTTAAGTTTGTTGACCAACCGTGATGGGAAATTGAAATTCTGCGGCCATGTTATACCCCCCGGGGATTTCCACCAACCCTTGACTTTTCCACCAGTGTCCACCGATGGTTTCATATTTTTGTTGGTATTAAAAAACCGGCTGATTGAGCAACGGCAGGGAGCCTCTCTAACCGAACGAACGAGCGAGCGGGAGGCTGTGCATAATTTAAATGTCTAGACCTCAGAGCTTCCCCTTCTCCCCGCCCTCGTACTAACCGCAAGGGTAAGGCTGGGTGGGTGAAAAGCTGGAAAAAGGGGGAAAATCTGGGGAAGAGAATCCCTCAAGCATCCGGCCTGCCACTGTCAATAATTAAGTGCGAACCTTGATATAAACTTTTCGCCAACTCCGCTGACGGCCGGCGCTTCTTCCGAACCTTTCGCGGTCAATGCACTGTGAGAAATGAGGTAAACGAAAAAAATTAGAAGAACTGAAACAGTATAAGATATAATTATTTATAATTTAAGTTTGCTTCTTGCTTATTTTCTCCTTTTTTCAGATATTTTCTTAGTATTTTCTTTGATATTTTCTCTGTATTTTCTTTGTTTCTTTTAAAAACCCTTTGATTTTCTACTTGTTTGCAGAATTTATGTGCCCCTTCTTTTCTTTTCGTGTATCTCTGATTCTTTTTTTTTCATTGGCTTGTCTGCGTTTATCCTTGCAAACTCTTCCCACTCGCTCCTCGCTCTCTCCTCTCCCTCTCCTTGCACTCTCTTCATTTTGATTAAATTAAAAAGTTACCACAGACCCACTTGCACAGACACAAACAAACAAATAAACACACCTACACTCACACTTACGTATACGCATACGAATGCAAAAGAACCAACAAATGGTCAATGAGAATTCCTTGCACCTTCTCTTTTTCTTCCTCTCTTCCTCTCTTCCGTTCTACCTCACTCCTTCGGCATTTGCTCTCCCTCTAATTGTGTCTTCAGCCGTCAATTGTCTCGCCGCCTGTTGCTGTCCCGTTTGGAGCCCGGCGCCCCCCTCGCCCTCTCTCTTTGGCGCAGCAACAAACAATGCAACTCTGGATGGGCTAATAGATTTATCACGAATCGTTTCACAGTCCGTTACCGTTATTGTTGCTGCGGAATGTTTTTGCCTATGCCTTTTCCCCATTGTCTTTCAGGTGTTTGCAATGGCACACACTCTCTCTCTCTCTCTCTGTGTCTTCTCTGACAATTCTTCTGGGTATTTCAGCTACGTCTGTAGACTTGAGTTTTAATCTAAGGAGAGGGGATTTCAATTATTGGCTTTTAATTGCTAACACAAGTATTTACATGCGTTTTATTGGTCTTCTTATCTATCTTTCTACCCCTTTAAGCTGTTCTATTTCTGTAAAGATAGATCATTCAAAGTTCGTTAATCCCCAATCCTTATTTCTGGATCTGCTTTGGCTTTTCTATTAATTGACAACTGGAGGGGATAATAATTAAAGAAGGATAATTATCATTTCTCTGCAACAAGGTAGGAAGAACCCAACTTGAAAACTTCTTATATTTGTGGCAAGGTCATGTTGTTGAATGAGTTTTCCCCATCAATATTACCCATAAAATATTAACACAATTAGCTTGTCGCCGATAAGATTAAGTCCCCCATAAGATCCCAATCTAAAGCGATTAGATTGTTCTACTAGTTAGTTAACTTCAAGATAATGACTTGATTGTAAATCAATAACTATTTTCCGCTATATATAAGATGGTTCACCGATTGGGGCCTTTCCCCATTTCAAAAATGGCAACCGCCCGAGCTGCTGCCCCCGCGACTCTCCTGCTGCTGCTGCTCGCAACCCTGCTGCCCGTACAGTCGGCGCCCGGTAGCATCGATGGGCGCGTGGTTGGCGGCGTGGATGCCACCAAAAATCAGTTCCCGCACCAGATCTCTTTGAGGAATAATAACTCCCATAGCTGTGGCGGTTCGATCGTGTCAAGGAACTTCATCCTGACCGCCGCCCACTGTGTGACCAATGAGGATGCCAACGGACAGTTTGTGGCCGTTGCCGCGAATCGGCTAACCGTTCGCTCGGGCAGCAACGATCGCTTCAGCGGCGGAGTGCTCAGCCAGGTGGTTGAGGTGATCTTCCACGAGGGCTTTGCCAATCTTCGTAATGATATTGCCCTGCTGCGTCTCGCGGAGCCACTGATCTACTCGGCCAGCATCCAACCGATTTCTCTGCCCACGGAGGACACTCCGGCGGACGTGGACGTCATCATTTCTGGCTGGGGCAGGCTCTGGCACCAGGGTGATCCGGCGCGCTATCTGCAGTACAACACGCTCAAGTCGCTGTCCCTCGAGGCGTGCGACGAACTAATCGGCTGGGGTATCCCCGGTGAGCTGTGCCTCATCCATGCGGCCAACAACGGTGCCTGCAATGGCGACTCCGGTGGCCCGGCCATGTACAACGGCCAGGTGGTGGGCATTGCTGGCTTTGTGTGGTCCGCCTGCGGAACAAGCTATCCGGATGGATACACTAGGGTGCACTACTTCAACGACTGGATTAGGGCAAACTCGGATGTTCAGTAAAGAGATGAGGAGGAAGCACGATATTTCATTGAATAAACGTTGAGGAAATCGAGATGTGGATATATTTATACTGAGGGGGAATGTTATATCGTTAATTACACAATATATTGTGCATTTTTTTCTTTTAAGATTTAAATAAATCTGTAATAGTTCCCTTCCTTCGAAAGCTCCTATGTGTGGGTTTCAATAGGGCCTTAACACTTCCTTTAAAACCTAATTAATTGAACTTCATTGTGCTGGTATGACACTGAATTTTAAAAGGTAAACTATAACCATCAGTGTGACCATATTCCCACAAGACGCAAATGTAATCAAAAACAAGGCAGTTTTCCCTTTCCACGCTTTCTACTACCTATAATTATTAAAAAATGTTGTATTAGAAATATTGTGTCATAGCCGCATAAGTAAGCCATATCACTCTACTGTCAAGTTGCTGTAATTGGCCTAATTGGGAATTTTAAAATTACTAAATGGCTAGCAATTAGGTGCACCTGGCAATTCCCATCTCCTGCATATGTATTATATCGGATATCAAAGATAGGAGAGGCCAAACCCAATGCGTTAATACCGCAAAATATGCAAGGCTCTGTGGGAATCCCGCCAGGTGCTGGGCTGCCCTTTCAAGAAGACAGGGTCATGCTGGGCCAAAAATTGCCCATCAAGATTAGCCCAACAATGACATAATTTCCCAATCGCCGCAGATTCGCTTCTATCTGATAGTTGACCATCGCGATTAGATTCCATTCCATAAGGCCTAAGACCTCCATATATAAATCTCGTCGGCCGATAAGATACTGCCCGCTGCCTTGAGTACAGATAATGCCGCCTGTAAATCAGACATCGGTGTGGAGAGCAGTGTACTTAAGGAGGTGGTGGCTCCAGGGCTTTGGCCATTTCAAAAATGACATCCGTCCACGTTGGGATACTGCTGCTGGCCAGCTGCCTGGCCCTGCTACTGCCCGTACAGTCGGCGCCCGGCTACATCAATGGCCGCATCGTTGGCGGCGTGGATGCCACCAAGAACCAGTTCCCGCACCAGATCTCCCTGAGGAACGGCGGCTCGCATAGTTGCGGAGGCTCAATCCTGTCGAGAACTTACATCCTGACCGCTGCCCACTGTGTGACCAATGAGGATGCCGACGGAAAGTATGTGGCTGTTGCCGCGGAGCGGCTTACCGTTCGCTCGGGCTCCAATGATCGATTCAGCGGCGGAATCCTTAGCCAGGTGGTCGAGGTAATCTTCCACGAGAACTATGGCAACTTCGAGAACGATATCGCCCTGCTGCGTCTCGAAGAGCCACTGATCTACTCGGACAGCATCCAACCGATTGCTCTGCCCACCTTTGACACGCCCGCAGATGTGGACATTGTCATTTCCGGCTGGGGCAGGCTCTGGCATCTGGGCGACCTGCCGCGCTATCTGCAGTACAACACCCTCAAGTCGATCTCCACGGAGCGCTGTACTGAGCTGATTGACTTTGGCTTTGCCGGCGAGCTGTGCCTCATCCATGAGGAGGACAATGGTGCCTGCAACGGTGACTCTGGCGGTCCGGCTGTGTACAATGGCGAGGTGGTGGGCATTGCTGGCTTTGTCGTCGGCGGCTGTGGTTCCGGCTATCCCGATGGCTATGCCAGGGTCTACTATTTCAAGGACTGGATCAGAAAGTATGTCCAGGATGTTTAAGGGAAGTAAAGAGAATATTTGTTTTTTTTTATAGCTTTAAAAAAATAAATAAATAAATATTAAAAGTTGCTGTTGAAAGTGCTTAAATTCTTCTAGATGAAAATTTGATTGATTTATTTTAAATTTGGGTTTTAATTAAGAAATTTTCCTAAGAATGAAACGAACTTTGAAGAAAATATAGATTTCACTGGGGAAAAACCAAAGCAAAATAAGTTACCTTGAAAGGCTTTAATAAGCCTCTTGAAGATAAGACAAAATTCTTTGTATTTTATATTGGAAAAAGTGCCTAGTCAGTTTACTTATAAAAAATAAAATATGCTACTTAATGAATAAAGGGGGGGTTTGTTGAAATTTTTTTAGGCAGCAGCTTTATTTGTCGGCATTTTGTGTGTTACACACATTTTTTGCATATTTGTCAGCCAATTTCACTCTAAATTTGCCAATTATGCGCATTTTTTTGAGCATGACCCGAATGGGCACCCGAATACACACAAAAAAAAAAAAAGAAAAAAAATTATAAACCCATACCAATACAGATTGGCGTGTGTGTGTGTGAATGAAGAGTGTCGGCTACATTGTCTCCTGTGCATTGTTGTGGCGAGGGGTGGCACAAATGTTGTAAAGCCTATCGCTATTGAAGCTATATTTCTGATAGTTTTTTGTGGATAGTTTTTAAAGGGGTTTTATGGGTTTTGGAACGAAGAAAATATTATTTGCATAGATTATAAATTAAGTAAAATATTTCTTAAATTTAAATATATAAATATTACAGTAATTTATAAAAAATACATTTGGTATTGTTTAAGGTCAGCTTTCCCTTCAATCCCCCCTCGTTTAACCCACACTCAAGTGTGTGTGTGTGTGTGTTTTTTTGTTTGCTGCTGCGTTCTCGCTCATTTTCAAACTTATATTGGCATAATTTATACTTTAGCAGCATTTTTATCGCTGCGCTCGGCACGAAATCCGAAATACAAAATACAATAAACAATGGCCCGATGCCCAGGAACAATGGCAATAACAACATGCCCAGTGCCAGTTCAATGTTAGCCCCATCCCTCAAAAAAGAAAAAAAAAAAGAAAAAACCACACTCCCTTAACCCTTTTGCTGCATTTTCCTATGTGTTCCGTACTTTGCGTCACTTTGCGAATTTTATTTATTTACGATTTTTGCGTGAGCCCCTCTCTCTTCGTTTTTTATTTATTGATTTACAATTTATATATGCTCGGTCACACAGTACGTATACGTAATATTTGGCAGTATGTTGTCGTCATCATCAACATGGCCATCATCGGCATCTTTATTTGGCTTCGGATCGAATCGGATCTCTATCGCTGCACGCTGCACGGCCATCAATCATTTGTAGCAGCATTTCTATGTAAATAATTAAAATAGAAAATAATCGTAAAAAGAATGGAGCCGAACGAGTGTAATTCCTTTTTTTTTTTTGACGCAGTCCCTCAACGGCCTTTGGAAGATGACTGCAGCAGCAGCATCAGCAGCAGCAGCAGCGATAAAATGGCAGCGGAATTTCCAATGAACCTTGTCGCGTGTCGCTCTTCATAATTTTTCCTCTTAAATTATCGCGAGTGAAAAGCGACGATAAAGCATACACGAGGGAAATGGAAAGGAAATATTTAAATCGATAAATAAGCTGAGATGGCATTCGAGGTTTTATTTATTATTAACGCATAAATACTTGATTGTAAATGAATCAAGGATAATGTTAAGTTAGGATTTAAGGATCAAAGAATAATCTTAGCATAGCTGGACTAAGATTTGATCCATCTATGAATCTAACTTTACAAGCATAGTTTCAGTTATTAAATTACCAAAAAGAAAATCAAAATAAATAAATAAATGGAAATTTTGAAAGTCTTTTTTGAAGCGGAAATAATAAAGAAGAATGAAATACGGCAGTCCCCCCTTCATCCTTGATCTCAAAGTCGCAACTATTTAAAAATATATATGTGTATATTGTTGATACAATGGTGTGCCCAACAGGAGATAAATTTAAATAAAAAGGGGCATCGAGCTTAACTTTAAATACTGGCAAATAAATCCGGTAAGAGGATGGGTGGCCTGTGTGCTTGGTATAAGAATGCGTCCAAGTGTATCAATGATATAAACTTCTACGCACACAATACATATCGCACGGCCCAGCAGCACATATCCTTGTTTGTGCACACACACACACACAGATATCTGTATGCGTTTTTATTTAAATAAATTGCAGGCAGTGGCAATTCCGCAAAATAAATTCGACTGAAAGGAAAGCGTTATATTATGGGTTTTGAGAAACCTTAATAAAAATCCAATTATTATTACCTAAAACATATTAATCATACGCCATGTATATCAACAGTTTAATACAATATTACTCATACGCCACGTGTGACCGATAATTGAGCAATGAAAACGTGTTTTAATATTTCAATTTTATTTACTACTATTTTTGTGCAAAAGAATTTGATTTTAATGATGGAGAGGGGCTCTTTTTTTCAATGAATGAAAAGAATGAAATAATTTACCAAAAAATATAATGGGAATCTGTCTCTGGAATGCACACATGCATGTATATACCTCGTAAATAAGTCACACGCACATATATAGACAGACATGTGTAAGTACATACATCTGTGTATATTGGGGAAGTGTCGTCGGTTGGTGCTACTTTTGCCGCAGGAAGCGGTCGCAGCTGTGGGTTTTAAAATTTCAATTCATTTCCGTTGTGCATACCGTATACGTATTCGTATCCGACAGTACGCACACTCACGCACTGACACAGGCACAGGCACAGGCACAAAAAATAAAAAAAAAAAACAAAATGCGGCTAAATGGTAGACAGGACGAATAACGACAACAACCAGGGCCTGGTTTTGGCCAGGTCTGGTCGCTCTTGTCGGTCTGGTCTGGTCTGGGCAATTTATGTGCCGAAAAGGCCAAACAGAAGCGAACCTGAGGCCTGTTACCGGATCCCCAAAGTGCCCCGTCCGCCCACAGACCGGAGTAGGTGCCATTCCGACTGGACAGAGAGCAACAGCCGATCCTGCGGCATATACATAAATATCTGGCAGAAAAGTTTAACTATTCTTTACATTAATCATATTCAAGAGAATTTGTTTAAATTTGTAAATAATGGGTGTTCATTTAAATTAAGTTTGAGAATTTAATACTTTTTACAGAGATACAGCTTTCAGTTTTTATTCAATTATTTGTATACTTTATTTAAGGTTAGTATGTTACGATTTATTTTCAAAGTGTTGAATGCTTCAAGTCACACAATTCAATAAACGCTCAGTGGCCAGTGCTTTCAGTGGCACACCCCCTATCCCGACCGCCACAAATGCATAAATGTATGACAAATGAATGCGCTGAATGTCGCAGCAGCAGCAGCGGCGGCAACAACAGGAGCAACGTCCGTTCAGGTGGCATATCATACCTGTGCCATTGTGTGGCATTGACACGCACACATATCCCCCACTTCACCCCACACCTTTTGTCGCGGCAATGAGGTGCTAAACCATGGGGACTCTCATCGAAATTAAGCGATTGATGAGTGCCTAATGAGCGGGCGCCGCAAAATGACATCATCTAAGATCAAAGCAGTCCTATTTCTATGGGTCAATATGCTCACTCTGTGGCTGCTTTGATGGTGCCCAATGCTGACATTTTAAAGGGAGTTGCCCTTGACAGGAACTAATTGAATGTTGTTTTGATAATATAATTGAATCTACCAATTGAAACCTTAAAAGTTAATTCGAAATGTGCTTAAACCAGTTGGGAATCATAAAAAACAGTTTGGGTTACTGACCATATAATAGTCAAGGATTAATGTGTTAATTGATTTTTACCAATTTTATTTATTAATTTTTTACTACAAATAGTTTTTCAAAGCTCTTGGATCAACTTGGGATCTGCGTATTATCATTGACTCTATCGAAGTAATTGCCAAACTACCATTGCCTCTAAACCGAAAGGGAAACAACAACAAAACCGTTCACTATATACAGTAACCATGTGTCAAATTGCCAAAGTCTTAGCATAGATGTTGGGCTGAATATGATTAGGGGAAAGGTATTACTGGCAAACTTATTTTGGCACTCCCCTTTCGGCGACGCCCACCAAGAAACAAAAACAACCACAATAGCAGCACACATTTTGACCACAACAATGTTAGTGTCTCATAATTTTCAGGTGGTTGGTATACACTATCCACTGAGAACCTAAAATATTAGCAAATAAAAGAGTTATAAATAAGTAAACCCAGGCCGAAAGTATAGGTTTTTGCATGGGTTTAGTGGTAATTATTGTATTATATCTGCAAAATAATGAAACATTTATTTTTTAGATTTTTTTTTTAAGTATATATTGGAGTTTGTCATTGAATTTTGTCAGCCAAAAGTTTGTCCAGGTTTGGAGAACGTGCAAAGATTTGGCAAAAGTATTTAGGCAAGCAGCCAGCTCTCTCTCTCTCTTTTCCTGGAGTCGAATCCGTACCAGAAACCTGGGTTTGGTTCTGGTTCTGGAATGGAGCTGAGCTGCAGCTCGCAGCTCTGGGCGATGGCCATAGAGGTAACCTTCTTAATTTGTTATGACTGCCGTTTTGGAGCACGTAAATGGGTGCTGCTCCACTGGGCAGCAGCTGTTCGTGTCTCGCTGCTAGTTTTCCTCTATCTCGCTGGCAGTATCTCTAGAATTTTGTTTAGAATTTTTTCCTTCCAGGGTATTGGAAGTGGGGGTAGTTTATTATTGATTAAAGGATTTTTAAGAGCCTGTAAAATTTAAAGAATTAATTTTAAAATTTAATTTCGTAAATAATTAAAGACTTTTATGAAGAGAATGAATATCGAAGTATATCGATATGTACAACGATATTTATAGGTATCATTTGCCTAGGGTTCTTTATTATTGAAATTTTGAGCTTCTAAAATTGAAAGAACTTATTTAAAATTTAATTTCGTAGATATTTTAAGTGTTTCTAACAGGCCTTTATAAAAATAAATGTATATCGAAGTATATCGATCAGATTAACGATATTTATAGGTATTTTTTGACTACTATCATAGTCCTTCTACTGTCTCTTTTAAGTACTTTTAAAGGGCTTTAGACTTTAGAGAGCATTTCAATCCTTACCGGGTATCCCTGCGTTGAGTAACTCCCTTATTAACTCCTTGGAGCTGCTGCCTCCCGCCATTCAGCGCCGATATCTTCACCTCTCCCCTGGCCAGCTGGTGTTTTTGGTTCATCCTGAGGTGCCGCAGGCTCGGCTCGTTCCAGTCCAGGACCTCTTGTCGCTCTGTGTGTGTCTGTGTTTTGTTGCAAAACTTGTTCGCCGCTGGAATATTTGCATTGCGGTGTCGCTGGCGTCGAGAGAAAAGCTGCGATTTGTGTGTGAAGTGTGCGAAACACAAAGAAAAGCGCCGCGGCAAAGGGGTTTCCACAAACTTTCCATTGTTTACTTTTTGTTTTAATTTTTGTGCCACCCTCCGCCATACCATTTGTCTCTCTGTCTCTCTTTTATTTTATATTTTTTATTTTTTGTTGTGTTTTTGTGCACGTTGTCCTGTGTCACTTTCTGTGGATTTCAGGCTGAATAAGGTGGGAATGGCAGGACACTTCCTTGTCCGCCCAGTTTTTTTTTGTATATATTTTGACCAATGATTAATTGAGGATAACAATTGTGACTAAAACTATTAAATTTCAGTTTAGTTCAAAGCCAGCAATGTGCTCATCAATATTCACATTTCATCTACCAGAAAATCCCGATCGAAATCCACTCGATAAACGCGGATCAAAAGCTGCACAACGCCGCTAATTCCCCCCGTAGGTCATCGATAGAAATGTTACCAGCCGCATGTTCATCCACTGGAGTTGGCCACCACCTCATACCCGCCTAAAGCCACCCCCCCACCGGAAAATTCCGCCCACATGCTGTGCTACCTTGTGCCAAGTGCTCTGGATTTTTTCCTGCTCTTTTTTTTTTTTTTGGGCCCACGCTAAGCACACAAAAACATAATTTGTTTGCTTGTCATTTTGCCATAATACGCTGACAACAACAACAACAACGGCAACAAAGATGGGCAGAAGGAGGCCAGTATAAAGCGGACTGAAGGGAAATGGATGTACAAAAAAAAAAAAAAAAAAAAAGAGAAAATACATATAAAAACGACAGGAAAATCAAGCACAAATACTAATAAAGGCCAACGGGGGGAGATGCTGCAAGGAAAAAGGAAAAACTCGCGCTCACCACTAATGTGTTTTAATTTTTGGTCAAAGTGTGAAAAGCGGAAGTAGGCGGTGGTAATCGCAAGACAGTGGGTGAGGTTTTCCAAATTTTCTCGAACTTTGAGTGGGATTTGTGGTAGAAATTTGCATTATATTTTAAGGTAATTGTATTAAAAGTTATTTAACACTTAAAAGTAAATCAAGGGAATTTTTTGGATTATAAAATTTAAGAAAACAAATGTTACAAAAATTTTAATCTAAACAGTAACCTCCATGGAATCACCTTAAATTATAGTTTATAGTTTTCTCTATTTTCTTGAAAATGTTGTAAAATTATTAAATTTAATATAAGCTTTTAAAATGCTAAATTTAAAATCCTAGTTTGCCAAGAACTTACGGTTGAGCAGCTTTGGACATTCTCAACCCTCGAATTTCTGCCCTCAGCAACAATTTGTTGTTTGTTGTTGGACTCTGCTTACCGAGCATAATGAATGTGCTTACGAATTGGTTATTATATTCTCTGGTGACACAGGACACGGCACAGGATCGGGATGAACCCGGCCAGAGTTGTCCTGCCGTTTGCTGGGCCTGTGTTTGCTCTTGTTTGTTTGCTGTTTGCCGTCGTTTGCCCCGCTGCCTGTTGACCTGCAGGGCGCAAATGGCCAAAAAGAAAATTGAGCGCAAAATGCTTAACAAATATTTTATGACTTCGAAGTTCAAACGCTTAAATGTGGCAACATTGTTCCCATCGCAGGACCTGTTCCCCAGTTCTTTCTTTTGTTGTTGCTGGCAAATTACCCGCAGCAGCAGCAGCAGCAGCAGCAGCAGCAACTATTTTCCAGGATATAGCATATTTTTGGTCCTGCTCTCCTTGCAAAACAAAGGAACAACAACAGCACGCTGCACACTCGGGAAAAGTGCGAGGAAAAAGAGGGCAGGACGACCAAAAAAAGGAAAAAAAATAGGAAAAAAGAAAAGCCAGCAGCAGCATAAGGAGCCGAAGGAGTGGGAAAAAATTGTTTGAAATTCCTAACAAAGCATTTTAACAATTTGCTGACATTATAACGGCGACAAGTTGAGCGAAGTCAATAAACTGTTAACTGAAACTAAACAAAAAAATTGACAAAAAAAAATTAATAAAAAAAAATAGTGATAAGAAAAAAAGTTGGGGTCAAGATCTCGAAGTTTTAGTTACCCTTTCAGAGGTTTGCTTTCATTTTGTATCATATATAATATTTATAATGTCTTAAAAATATATTTAAAAAAATCAATATTTAAATTTTAACGAATAATATAAAATAATAAATTTAAAATAAAATAAATTTTTTTTTGTAATTATTTTAAAAGATTATTTAGAATTTATTATAATTTTAAGGATATCTTTGGTACTAAATATAGTTTTATTATTTTACTTTTTTATTATTTAATTATTAAATATAATTCTTAATATTTATTTTAAACTGGAATTTGCTTATTTTTCTACTCTTTGAATCACATTTTCCTTAACACCAATACACCCAGCGTGTAAAGGGTAAAACCGAAATGCGCCAAAGCGAAAAAAGTGCTGATAGTAATAGACTGGAAAGACGTGCATCAATAGCGCCTCAAATGCCCCATAATATCGGGGTTTGGATGGTCTGAAGGGTAGTGCCATAGGGGAACCGTGTCATGGGATTGACGAAAAAGTTTTTAACAAAATTCCCGCAACAGCAGCAGCAGCGGCAGCGGTAGCAGCAGCACCAGCAGCAGCAACATCAATGTTTGGCAGCTGGCAGCATAAACGGCATGAAACTTCATTAAAGCGATAAAAATCAGAACCGAGGTGGCAACAAAAATCCGGCTTCAGCTACAGAAACAGAAAAAGGGAGAAGAGCAAAATAATAGCAGACCCATTGATGCTCTGTCTTGTGGGTAAAGTAATTATACATTTTGTTAAGAAATAATTTTAATTTATTTTTACAAATATTTCTAGATAAGTAAGGAAAATTAGCATTTAATTTATGACTATGAAGAGCAAAGAAACATTTAATTACCTTTAATTTTGAGGGTATCACTACCGGTGGAAAAATCCAGCTCAAAGCGGGTCCGGCGTTCCCTGCTCACCGCAGTCAAAATATCCGGCGGAGCCGCAACACCTGTACAACCACCACAGACTACGAAGGATCCCAGAGTTATTAAACTTGTTCGGCGCTTGTTTATGGAAAAGCAGGAGCGATGGATGCCAGGACTCCAAACCCACACCCCACTCTCCCTCACCTGATTAAGCCCAGTCAAAGATTTATGACGAATTGTCTGCATCATGCCCTGCATCCCTACATGCAAGTGTGTGTAATTACTGGCTGGCTGGGCTCGTGTGAAAAAGTATGATTTAATGGGCAGATGCTGCCAGCACATATTACACTATTTTTGCACTGGGGCCGATGATGGACATTGATGGACGTAAATGGAGTTTATGCAATGCCAGCATATGCCGCAGATCGGCCCGGTTTTGGTCTGAGTGCGGAAATATGGAGTGCATCATGGATTCAACGATATTCATTTAGCCGTGACAGCCAAAAAGTAGGCACTCAAACATTCAATTTAGGAAAGAGCCCTCTTAAAACTGAATATAGGACGGAATTATTTAGAAAACAAGAGACTTTAAAAGCATAACGAAAAAACACTTAAAGAGCTAAGGTATTCCAAAAGCTAAAGTTGATTGATAATTAAATATAATGAATAATTCGTATAATTAGCTTATTAAGAAGACCATATTCCTAACCTTTTTAAAACAAAGAACTGTAACCCAGCAGAAAAAAACTTTGTTTATGATTTAGAAAACGATTGTTTTGTGGATGTTACGATATCAACGATAATAAAGTTAATCCCTTGTCATGGATTTTGTGGCGAATATCCGAATAAGATTTCAATTGCGGACCTTTTACGACATCATTTGCGGTTATAATCCTGATAATTTGCAATACTCATCCGCTATTCGTCCGTTTGTGCGTCCGTTTATGAGCATTTAGTGAAACGAATGCGGAAAGTGCGATTCTTTGTCCGTATTTAATAGTTTTAGAGCACATTTTTCGGTTCGTCCTAACTTTGTCTGCTGGGAATTTTATTCCGTGACTTTGCCTCAAGTGAGTGGGTAACCAAGGCAAGGCCATCGACTTTACCGATATGCTCGACCAAGATCTCAGTGCCGACGACCACAATGGACCCAACCAAAAAAAAAAAAGAGGAAAAAAGAATATATATATAATAATAAAGAGGCTGCTACCAAAGGGGGCATAATTTGTGCCATATCAAAAATAGTTGCTCGGTTGCGTGCCTTCTCCCGGCACTTTCTTACCATCTCAATACATATCCGTGTGCCAGCCAGTCAAACAAACAAAAAGGCTGAGACTGGGCAGAGAAACATAGACTCGCATAAAGGAAATCAACTATTTTGATTGAACGCACACACACATGAGCGCACAGGAGCTGAGCAGCGCTTTGGATAACAAAGATTCATAATTACGATAAACAACACAGCAGCGGCATCAGGCACTGCGAAAAAAAGGGGGCTGACGCCTGATGCCTGATCCTTGGGGGTGGTGGTGGTAAAATATCAACGCTTCGCAGATAAGCAAATGCTCCCCCTTGGTTGAGGTTTCCTTTTTGTTGCCACCGTTGCTGCTTTGTGATAAATCACAAGGGGATGCCTCCTTGGTCTTGGTGGGGCCATAAAAATTCAGAGAGAAAAGCGGAAAACCCCGGGCCGAGAAAGTGGTGAGTAGTAAGTATATTGGAGGAGAGAATGGCGTAGGCGGGTGGTTAGGTGGTGGGTTGGCCGAGGGACAATAGCTGCTCTCACCGCAATCAGTGTTTTCTGTGCTTTTAATTGATATCATTGGCCATGATTTTAATTGAACAGTGGCTGCCCATAAAGCAGTAAAAATAATCCTTGCTCAAAGGCATTCCACCAAGTAAATTCTCTGAATTAAAGGTGTCTATTTTTGGGGAGAGATTTGAAGTTATTTATATATTTAAGTCACAAAAAATTAGTTTTAAATAGAAACCTTTATGTTATTTTTTGTATTATTATTTAAAAATAATATTAGAATTTATTTAGTGAACATTTTCATCCGCATTCATTAGTTTAAAATATTTGAAAAATACTATATAATACAATTATAAATAATAATATTATTCTCCAACTAAATTTTATCCTTTTTCAGCGCTCTTTATTTTTCTAAAATATTTTGCAACATTTTTCCTATGCCAGAACACCTTTCCTAGCCCCAAATAAACACACCCATACAGTTGCATATACACTTTGTGTGCGATCACGTGTCGCTGTGTGTTTACCATGCCATTAATTGGATTATCTAGCGCTTCGTGGCACCACAACAAAATAATAATAATAATAATTATTATTTTAATTCTTATTTTCCCATACACACACATCCCGTCGCATATCACGCACACACTTCATATGCAAAGGTTGGTTGAGGAAAAAATTAATTAAAAATTATTATCTTGTGTGTGGCGATCTATCGAAGGCCAATCAATCGATAGATAGCCTGGCTGCATGGCCATCTTGCCTGTCCCAGCAGGGGATTTATCCAACAACTTGCCCCAATGAAAATGCATTAGCATTAGGGATGGTAGGGAGTGTTTTTTAAATTTTAAATTAATTATATAAACTATAATTTTAGGAATAATAGGTAAATTAATATAGGAATATAAGAGAAAATTGAATTTAATCTCTTTGGAGGCAAAAATTGCGCCTGTTTTCTGATAAAAACATACTTAAAAATCTTTATTTTTAATTAAATTAAATTAATTTTATTTGTAAGATTTAAAATTACTAATATTTTAATTAAATACAAAAGTACTTTCGAAGTTTAAAATGTTTCAACTTAAAAAATACAAAAATCTTCACTTATATTAAGTATACGCACTGTAGTACAATACAAATAGTTATAAGTTAGCATTTTTCCTCTATATTTTCATATAAAAATCTTAAAATTCTTTTATTTTTTTATAGATATATTCATCATAACCAAGTTATCGCCTCCAACATTCATCTCTAATTTAGATAGACAGTGGGGTTATTTTCCAGGCTGCTGTGGGAACCCATGCTGTGCCAGGCTTTTCCGTGTGTTGGTCAAATGTGTGTTTGACATTTTCAATATGTTCCAGTAGTGGGAAAGCCAGGGGGTGGGGAATGGGGGGTGAAAACGTGCGCCATTTAATGCAAGCAGCTGCTGATGCTGATGCTTTTGTTGCTGCCTCTTTTTGCGGCATGTCCTGGCTCCAGCTCCTGCATTTTGCATGAAGTTTCTCAAAATTGTGCGCATTTGTTGAGGTTGTTGTTATAATTTAGTTGGAAATTGCTGTCACACCCATACAATCGTACACACACACACACACACACACACACCCAAAATTAACCCACTGTATACAGTGGGACTCCAGGATTTGGATTTAATGTATAGTAATTTGTTTGATTTTTGTTTGTCACTAGATTTCTGGCCACAAGAAAAATTTGGAAAATTCGCCATAACTTCAGTTGATATTTTTCTTGCTGTCAAGTAATTAATTAAATTTTTTCTTGTGTTTATTTTAATTTGTATATTTTGTAGGGTTAAGTTTTTATACATTTTCAATTTAATTTTAGTTGAAACCAAACTCATTCGCTCACGCGCTTTCGCATGGCTTCAGTTTCAGTTTGCAGTTTTAGCTTTAGTTTTTCTGTACCCCTTCCCTTCCTTTTTGGCGGGAGAACCCCCTCTCTCCCCTCTCTCTCTCTCTGTAGGCCAATTCCATGGCCATGGCCATGGCCAGTTTGCCAGTTTTGCCAGTTTTGAGTTTTGTCAGTGTTGATAATATTTCAGGGGTAAATCCAAGGGGGGTTGAAAATAGGTTTTTGGCCTGCTGCAAGTGTAATTTTAGCCAAAAACGCGAATTGCGAATTGGATTGCGGCTTATAAGCACGTTTATAAATTACTGATTCGTCTATGGACTAGGTTAGCCGGAGTCCAGAGTCCAGAGTCCAGAGTCCCTATTCCCGTAGTTTTCGGCCGGAGCCGGGCTTATGTCAGCAAATGAATAAATTAAATATTCCATCTCCATCATTGAAAATGTGTGCCCGCTGCTTTAATTAACTTTTTTCATTTTTTTTTTGCCTGCATTTTGGTTTTGGCAGTTTGTGAATGGCTTCTAAAAATTGAATTTCCTCTTTTGTAATTAATTTGTATTAAAAACCAATTTAGAACGAGCAGCCATGATAGTGGGAAATCCGAATGGAAATGTGGAAAGCTTAGTGCGGCTTAGGCCCTGTCATTTGACCCTAATATAACAACTGACTTTGGCCCTTTGGTTGATTGCATTAATTAAACAACCCACTTCCCCTTTGGAAAAATTGTAATAAAAAACATGTACATAAAGTTGAAAACAAATGCCAGCTGCTAATTGCAAAATAATTAAAAAGTTTAAGGGGATTAGAAGAGTTTAAAAATGTGTGGATTATGAAATCAAAAGATGAAGTTTAGGTGGAAGGTTAAGTTTTCTACGTTTTTTTGAATCATTCAAAGGGGAATTTTAAAAAATATTAGTCTAAGCCATAAGATAGCTCATTAAACCAAATTAAAACTTAATTTTAGTTGCTTTAAAATGTTTTAAATGTGAAAAATATTTAATTTAACCCACATTACATATGTTTATTAGCTGAAATTTAATTTCAGATACAAATACAATGAGCTTTTCTTATCTCAATCCAACTCCCGCTTGGCTCTCCGAAATTCCCCAACTAATTAAAAAACGCATTATTCAAAGAGCTGCGAAAAAAAGCAAAAAAAATATTGAAAATGAAAGGCAATTCCCCCAAAGGGAATAGAAGCTTTCTCTTTACATTTTTCCAGCTTTATGGCATATGCAGATACAGATACAGATACAGATACATATAGCAAGATAGGCATCCAATAACCGATTAATAAATATGCGCAAATTTTATTTTAATGCCTCACGTGAGTTATGACCTGGTTAAGAGTCCTGTCCCGGGCCTGGCCTTTTCGCCTTTTGGCCTTTTATGGCCTTTGAAAGCTGGAAGCCAGCTAAATTGGCCACAAATCGTGCGAATATATACATATATATGTTTTTGTTGCTGTTTCTGTTTCGCATTTTGGTTTTTGGTTTTGGATATTCGGGCCACATGCCGCGGGCAACAGAAAATCAATTAATTTAAATTTTTATTGCCACACTTGCCACATTAATTCGTTGATTCGCCTCAATTTCTGGGCGAAATGTGTTAGCTGCTCATACGAATGATTTATGCTCGGTCTTCTGTGAGTCTGCAAAGATGCTCTTAATGGATTATTCATCTCGTGTTGTTGTGTTTAGGTCAGGGCAACAGAAAATTTCAATTGAAAATGTTAGTCTTTAAAGTGTGTACCAAGAAAATTATATTTGCACTGAAAGTTCCAGCAAAAAATCAATTTCTTTTAATCTGAAATCATAAAAATTAAATATAAAAAGTCAAAGGGAAACTTGAAATGGAAAAAAACCCACTTAAAATGCACAATTTACGCACTCGAAAGACTACTCTGGTTCGGTTAAAGATCATATTCACGTGTTTATTTTCTTGCCGGAGAAGTGTTTCGGCTCATTTGGTTCGTTTTTGGCATTAGCACTTGGCATTGTTAAGGCACTTTGAATGGCAATTAAGTGGAGGATGAAAAACATTCTGACCCGCACACACACACAACACACATATAGCATAAGTGCGAGCACAAACAACTCAATTTGCACTTCATCTGTGTGTGTGCGAGTGTGTGTGTGCCAGTGCGCTGGTAATTGCTAATTGATTTTGCCATATGCATTAGTTGATACATTTATAATTATGCTTTTCAATTGTCGGCCAGTTGAAGTGCCAGGCGACTCGATGAGGCATGAATCTTAATGCCGCACACACACATTTCTCATTAAGTGATTATGATGGCAGGCTGGAAATTCAAGGCAAAAAAGGGAAAGCTTAGCTGAAAAACCACTCTAAACTTTATTAATTTTAATTAAAAACACTCTACTCATTTTGAGGGTTAAGCGCTTTCCTGTGTGTCTACTTTCGGGCTCCTGTTCCTCCGGTTCCTGTTCGTATCCTTAAGCCGCAAAGCACTCGACTGACCAGCAGGCGATGGCAGTTAAAAACAGGGAAGCCATCATCCGGAAAACTTACTCCTTTTGCCAGAGCAGGCACCTTGTGAAACACCAAATGCTCTTGAGAATAGCAGCTCAACTTGGCGAAAGGAAACTTGAAAAATTTTATTATTAAGATAACTAAAAAGTCAATTTAATTGTGTAAAAACATAACAAATATTATAGTCATTGATTTCCTTAAAAATCTATTTAAAAATCCTTGTTAAGTCCTTACTTCCCCTCTGGGTTAGGGTATGCCAAAGCCCTTCTCCCTTAAGCGGCAGAGATATCATTAAAAAATCTGTGCTAAACTTCTGCCCAAAAGGCGTAAGACGTTTTAGGTATTTGGCCAGAGAGGCGTTGGCCACCAAGGAGTTGGCATAAACAGGACTCTGGAGTCCCCCAGACCACCACCGCTACTCCCCCCCTCTTGTTTATTGTTTTTTGTTTTGACGGCGCACGCGGCAGTTGGTCGCTTAAGGCCATAAAAAGCAAAGGTGCGACAGCGATAAACAATGAGTGAGAGAGCCCAATCCCCCATAGGCCAAAGTCCTGCCAAAGTGTGCAGCTTAAAAAAGGGAGTTATCTTTATTTATATAAATGTATATTTATTTGAAAATGTGAGATGGGAGTCTGGTTAACATTTAATCTGGATTTTAACTTTGGTAACTAATAATTATTTAAATTATTTAAGTATACAAACCTTAAGAAAATTGTTTGCAATCCGAAAATAGAATATAAACCAAGTTTTTTGTTATAATTTATTTATTTAATTATCTCTTTCGTTTTTTGTTCGACTATTTTGATGATATAAGCTCACAGTTTGCAGTTGAAATTAACAGAAATCAAATTGGGAAAATTGTTTCTTTACATCACACACACTCACACACACAATCAAGCAAACCACACAGACTATAAATACAAATATATAATATATATAAATATATATTAAGAGTAAAATATACCCCATCAGTTGGAGACTCCAATGGGCTCGGCACTGGAGCTCCTGGCCAGATTATTCAGCGGCCCCAGAAGACTGAGCAGAACCGGCAACAGGATCAAGCCATGGGCAGCACCAATCAGGACAATGCCCAGATACATGCGGAAGTAAAAGACCTGAAAGATCTGTGAGTTGGAGAAGCCCAGCACCACGATGCCAGCGAACTTTGTGAGCGTTATGCCCGACAGGACACTGCTGCCGGTGACATTCAGCGAGTGGCGGGCACGCTCCTGTGCTGTTCCCTCCGCCCGCTTGAAGGATCTCACAATGTGAGCCACAAACTCCACGCCAATGCCCACGCACACCACCAGATTCACCAGTGAAATGGCATTCAGGTTGATGCTCCACGCCCACATCATGCCGCCCATATTGATCAGTATGCAAATCACCATGAAGAGCACAATCAGGGTGGATGTTATGTCCAGGCCAGTGATAACCAGGGTCACCAGGAAGATGGCCAGCAGGGACATACCCAGGGAGAAGAGTGCATCGTCCCAAATGGTCAAATACTGTTCGTAGTAAATGTAGAAGACGCAGTAGGCAAAGATTTCGGCATCAACGCCATTCTCCGCAAACATTGAGTTTATCTCGCCGGCAATTCTTCGCACTTCGCGAAGCTGCGAGTAGAATTCCTCCGAGGTGGTCGATGTGGTGGAATACTGCATGAAGTAGGTGTCCTGGACGGTGGACATTCCCTCGTCGTCTATGGTGTAGATCACGGCCTTGAAAAGGAGAGTATTTTTTATTTATTTAAAATTCAATTACAAGTTTTTTTTTTAAGAAAAGAAACTTACATCAGCATAAGAGGCTCTGCCTGCCTTGGCACACTCGGCATCTGGCAGATCAAAGAGGAAGTAGGGTATATACCTGTTGAACGTCTCCACATCGGGTCTCAGGCCATTCTCGGTGAAGCCCCTTTCACAGGGCAGGCAATCGTCACTCTTGGAGTCTGAAAGATCATTGAATACATACATATGTATATCCAAAAATCATAACTATATCCCGAAATAGAACTCACTGCTGGAGCAGAAGCCGCCGGTGGTTACGTTGTACTTGCAACAATCGGTAATGGCCAGCCAGTCAATGTAGTCATCCAGCCAGGACGAGGCTGGTCGGGCCAGGGCCGTGATCTCCGGATAGCGGGACTGCGTATACAGCTGCACGGACAGCGAGTTGTTATTGCACTCGACTCCACCGCAGATGAGATTCTGCTCCAGGGGCAACGAGTAGTTCAGACCGGGCTTGAGTACCCAGTAGACGGGGGCACCCATTGCAAGGAGATCGACCATATAACGGAAGTACTTTACCACGTGAGAGTTCTTCGGCATGGACATTTCCTGGTCGAGACCCTTCTCAATGGAGGGTGCCACCATCAGGGACAGGCAGGTGATCACAGTGAAGATCAGCAGCACGCACACCTTCACGGGTCTGAAAGGGTTTCCTTTGGAGTCTCTCTTGAAAATGGTTAACGAGTTTAATACTCACTTGGAGAGCAGAAAGGGTGAATAGAAATTCTTGAACATGGACTCCAGCATGCCCACCTCCTTGGCCTGGTCCACGCCAGCGCCAGCTCCAACAGCATCTTCCTGTACCGAGTGCCTCTTCTTGGCACCGCCACTCCTTAGGCAGCACAGCATGTCCAGCCGACCGTCTTGATAGCGCCGCTCATCGATGGCCATCAGGGCCACAAAGGCGGTGATTTGGAGAAGGAAGTCCAACAGGATTGCAATCGCCGCGTACATGGCAAACGTCTTTACCGCCGGCATGTCCGCGATGCAACCAATGGCAAAGCAGGCCATCTCGCTGCCCGCCGTCTGAAGGATCGAGGGTCCCACCTGGCCAATGGCCTCTCCAATTGCCTCGTGGGTGGTCGCAAACTGCGAGTGGTCCAGGCGCTGATACGTGTGCACCATGATGAAAATGTTGTCCACGCCCACGGCTAGCACCAAGAACGGTATCACCTCGATGGCCAGCATCGTTGTGGTCACATCCAGGTAGCCCCAGAAGCCCAGGCTGCAGGTAACCGAGGCCATCACAATGACAATTCCGCCGATGGCCAGCATGATCCGCGACTCGCGCAGAAAGCCCGTACAGCTGCGGATGTGACCCAGGGCTATGGCCACGTACAGGAACATCACCAGGTAGCTGATGACAACAGTGCTTACCTCGCCCTCGGACAGCTCCACGATGGCATCCTGAATGGACCGTTCCGCCATGTAGGCTATGTCCAGGCGATCGCTCTTGTAGTCCCGCAGGAAGTCCACGAAGAGCTTTTCCCACTTCTCGTTCGGCTCCAGCTTGGCCTCGTCGAGTTGGTTGCGGCCCAGGAAGGTGATCACCAGTCCGGTGGCCAGCATGTAGTCGGGATCATCGCCCACCGCCACCTTGGGCATGCCACCCACAGCGATACCGGGCTCAATGGGTCCACCGTAGGTGCCAAAGCAGTCTTCCATCATGGGAACTCTGTGGGAAGATTTTCAAAATCGTTGTAGAAAATGCGGAAAGCAGTTACCTTCCCTGACCTTACCTTAGACAATCCTCCAGCTGGTTGAGATAGTTAATCGTATAGTTGTTGCTGTCGACGTAGGAGCTCTCAAACCGATCCATATCGTGCTGGAAGTAACCATATATCGACTGGATAACGCAGTCATCGACGGTGGCCGTCTGACCCGCCAACAGGACGGGGGCATAGCAGATCTTGTCCAGGCCCTCGCCTTCTGCCAGGCCCAGCTTCATGATGGATTCCTGCAGTTCAAAGACCTCCTTCAGGAAGTTGTACTCGAAGGCGGGGCCAAAGTTCAGCAGGCCACTGGGAGCCTCATGGGTGAACTGCAAAGGTTACGGGTTGAAGAAGAATTATTTGTCAAGCAACTCCAACTTTTACATCTTTTTTTGAAATATATTAACACTTAGAAAGAAAAACGACATTATCAGCGCTTGTGATTGGCAGTGAAACTCACTCACAAATCAAAGAAATGGTGAATAAATTCGATAACGATTAGCACAGAATTGCGATAACACTTCCAAATGAAATACACTCATACAAATATTAATTGATATTTAAGAAAAATTGCCATAAAAAAATCATAAATATAATATTTTCGGGGTGATTTGTTTAAGGTTAATATTAAGCTCAAATTTGAGAGCTTTATTTCCTTTTTTAATTAACGGCGAATTGCAAGGCGATTTTGTTCTAAAAATCTCACACATGTGCACTTATAATTCCCAACTGGTTCTAGCATTCGCAGAATGAATTGACGGTTGCTGAACTTACATGGCTTTGGTTGACGGCCTTGATGAACATCTGGTTGGTGCGATAAAAGGGTCCAAAATGCTGGTCAAAGTAGTCCTTCTCAAGCCTCGTCTGGCTCTCGCTGCCGGCCCAGAGCTCAACGGGATCCGTAGTGATGGTCATGTATCGAATGCCATAGGACAGCCCAGCGATGGCCCAGGAGCACAGGGCAAGGACCAAAACCGGATGCTTGGCGCAGAATGTTCCCCAGACGCGGAAGCCATGGTAGAAGAACTCCCCAAACAGCGTCGGCATACAGACACTGGTCATGCAGAGCCGGTTCCTGCTCAGCGCTCCCCAGCAGATGAGACCCGAGAAGAGCACGGCAATGATCAACCCCACTATGAAGGTTACCCCGTAGAGGCCAGCGATCTTCCATAGCTCGTCGGGACCCGTGGGCGCATCTGTGAGCGGACAGGACGTCTCGCAGTCAATGCAGGCACAGGCGTAGCTGCCCTCGTAGCTCTCGCCGCACTTGAGGATATTCAGATCCAGGTATATCTCCTCGTTGCCCTCCTCCGCGTCATCGGACCATATATAGTTGATCTGGAAGGGCACATAGTCGCCGGTCACGTCGCCCATGAACTCATACCAGCGACGGTAGTTGCAGGTCTTGGCATTGTAGGCCCCGCATCCCAGATCCATGGCCGGTCGTCCCGTCTGCGTGTGCTGGATTCCGTCGCAGCTGTCATAGATCTTGGATACGGTGGCGTCTGTAATCCGGTAATCAATGTACTCGATGAACTCCAGGCCCGTGGGCTGGTAGGTGGCATTGTAGCCGGTTAGGAAGAGGGTGTGGTTCTTGGCACAGGTCATGGCGCAGACTGTCTGGGCCATGTTCCGCGTGCACGTCGGGCAGCGGGAGAAGACACCATCCGCCTGCGACAGGCCCGCGTCCATGGTCTCAATCTGAGCTGCGTCGCAGCAGAGACTTAGCTCCTCCTCGCCAGACTCGCCCTTGTACTCCTTGTACAAAACCGGGCAACGCCGGGCAAAGATCGCCTCAGCCGTGGCACTGTTCAGCGGTCGCGCTGGTCTTGTGTCCGCCAAATTCTGCCAGTGGGCACCGATCTGATGACTCTGGCCATACCAGATGCAGCCCAGCTCGGGCTCCTCGCTCTGGGCCAGGACCACTGCCACCGATAGGGCCAGCGCCAGGGCCAGTGGGAAAATCACTTTCATTGCCACAGAAAAAAAAAACTTGGGTTCAAGAACTGGCACAGCTTGGGGAGTGGTAACAATTCGCGCCGGCAGCGAACCGAACGAAACTGAAACTAAAGCCACCAAACATCCCAACATCAACACATTACCAGGTGGACAGGCTATATCGGAAGGCGACTGTGGAGTGGCCGCGATTAGATTTCCCCATTTCGGTTTTTTTGTTTTCCCTCTCTCAAAAGCGCGATAAGCTTCTGAATTCGTCCCGATTGGATTTCGTTGGAGCAGGCTTAATGGGGTCTTATCGTCACGGGGATTAATGTGGGCTCTCCATAGCGACAGGTGATTGGAAAACGATTAGATACTAAAGGTCAATGCGGTGGCTTAATTGCCAAGTTGCCAACAAAGTTGTATCGATGATAAGAGCTTCTTAGAAGGCTGATATAACTACTTTTTAGGCTTGAGAACTTCAAGATATAATTGCTTATTTGATTTGCTTAAAGTTCTGAATTTTTGAAGATTTAAAAGGTAGAAATAATACGATCTCTTAATTTTTTTTTTCCTGAAAATAATTTATTATCTTATGGATTTCAATCAAAACTATTTCATTGAGGGATCTATACTTCTTTTTTTCTAAGCGAAAATAATCGCAGTGATAATGTTCTTGGAAAAGTATTTATTGTGTTTAAATTTTAAATGTTATTATATTTACATAACGTATATCTGTCTAAAACTTGAATAAATCAGTTTTATATTATTAGAATATTCCCAGATGCTATATTCAACCAAATTTAATTAACAAATCACTCAATAACTCCCCCACAATTCCAAGAATTCAAGTCCCATTTCGCCGGAAGTCGAAGCCAGAATTCACAACAACTCGATATTTCTGGCATTTCTCAATGAATCACACTCATCCAGCGGCCATAAGATAGCAGCCGGCAGCTAGATTAAGAAGTTGCCGAGCCGTATAATTTTACGGCAGGCGAGGGTCTCGAGAGGTCGGCTTATCAATCGATCCGCTGGGACAAGAGAACAGGTGTTCAACAGCCGAGAACAGAAAATAGACCGCGACGATCGCGATTTTATGGCGGCCCAGCTGAGCCAGCTGCTTCTAGTCGACGATAAGCCACCAGAAACCCTGACTGGCACAAGCTCAGGTGTCTCAACAGGTGCGTTACCCCATATTAGACCGGACGCCTCCCAAGAAATCCCAAAAGATAGTGTGCGGCTATTGTGTATTTTTCATGTACCTCAAAAGCTGATCAAAAAATGTATTTGGGGTTTGCTGGAAAATGTAGGAAAAATCACAGCAGGCTAGGCATAGGCTAGCTTTCATTTATTAATAGCAGGCATAGTCATTTTAGCATTCATCTATAAGCAACCCTCGATAAAGCACTCTACTGAAACTGTAACGATTACTGTAACTGTATTTACGTTTTTTCAAAAATTTTCCATTTTTCTTATTGTTTTGTTAAATTTTGTTGTTTTTAAAAAATGGCCAAGAAGTGCTGCTGTTCAGAGTGTGAGTCGAAGATCGCTTATTGGGAGGCCAAGCTCAGGGATAGTCGTAATCAAGAAGGGGACCAGGAATGGGCCAAAGAACGAAAGTTGCCATCAAGTAAGAGCTACATTTCTAAGAAACTTGAAAGGTATTCATCTTAAGGTATTTTTCAATTAGATAAAAGATTCGTGGATAAAAGAAAGTCGATTGAGATCTCCGATAAAAAATTAGGGGGCTGCAAGTGTGATAAACAAAAGTCGGTCGAGATTTCCGAATCCTCCGAATTGGAGGACTCTGTTCAGGGGCTTGGTTTTGTTGATCTCTATCGACAGCGACATCAGCAAAAGCCTCACTACGAGCCTGTGGATGCCTCGGAGCTGTACTCCATAGATCACAGGGGTCAGGGTAATAAAATTCCTAATAAAAACCCATGCAAATGGGAACCTTTTGCAAAGCCCTTCAAATTCAAAGATTATAAGCCAAGACCTTCGGAGGAGACACTGGCTCCCTTGAACTTGAATCAGGTAATTGTTATTTAATTATAAATATATTAATTATAATTAATAATAATAATATTGACTTTCAGCATTCAGGCTCTGTCTCTCCCTTGCCCTTAAATAAAAGCTATCTAAGGTCTATATTTCGATCGCCAGGCCCTGAGGAGCCCAGGCAAAGTCGGCCCATGGGAAGGGTTCATAAATGGACTCGATTGGATAGACAATTTCTAAGAGACAACGGGGTTCCCATACCCTCCCCAAAACTAACAGAACGGAGTCCATTCCAAACCCGTTATGGTCCCAAGTCCTCAACCCAATTTTCTCCTCGCTTTCATCCCCGCCAGACGATCCCATCCGAAAGCTCCGATGCCTGCCTAGCTCGGTGCTCGAAAAAATCAACCGAAAAAGAATCCGAACAGTTCTTAGAACCGCCAACCGAACTGATAGATCCATCCGAATCCCGAGTCCACTGTTGCGACGATTCTCTTGATGATGAAATCGTTTGCAACAGTGGAAAAAATTGCGAGGTGGACTATCGGAACACTAGGATGCAGGGCGGAGCCTTAAATTTGTGCCCTTGGATGCGAAAGCCTGTGCAGTCGCGCTACAAAATGGGCAGTTCTAGCAGGATTCACTTCAAGCCGAAGAGTGAATGCGCTGAGCCAAATACACTAACCAAACGGTCCTCCTTCAAGTGGAAGGTCTTCTCTAGAAAACCACAGGTCGGCGAAGATCCCCTCCTGGAGACGCTTTTATCGTCCAGAAGTTTGGTTTATTCACACAGCAGTGGTAGCCAGAGGCAGGGGCAGGATCCAACATCCTTTTCCACGACAACCCTTGATATGCCAGCAAGCGAGTCCTGTCTGGCCCTAGATCTGACTTTGGAGTTGGCCAGCAGCCGCCCATCGGGAATGAAGCCAGATTATTGCTGCTCCAGAGGACTGCGGCTGCCATCGCTGGACTCCAATTATACATTCACAAAGATCTGGCGGGCAGCACATTACGGGAGCGCAACTAGTCCTACGGGCGGCCTCTACTCTCAGGTGGACAAGCTCAAGTTTCGGACAATAGACCGGCTAGATGCTGGCTTCTCGATGGTGCCGCTCTTTGAGGGATCCAAAGAGGAAACCCGCGAGCGGGTCCGCTACTTTGCTATCGAGTTCGATATGCTCAGCACTGAGGAGCGGCTGAAAGACACTGAGCTAAGGTTTCGCCAACTTCGTAAGCTGCAGGACACATCGGACAAGACGTATCGAAAGTACTACCAGGATCACAAGCCCGTCCCAAGACCGGTGCCAATCAATGGGACCCTGTACTGCTGCCCAATAGGCGGCATGTGCTGTCCGCCGGTAACGAACGAGACTATCCTGGGCCACAAGATGAGATACCACCTCCACGAGCGTGGTCTAGAGCTGCGGGAGATCTTCTCCGGCGACCGCCTGCTGCTCATCTTTAATCCGCGATCCTACGCCCTTGGGCGGAACTCATGCATGTCGGCGATGGCGTATGCGGGCGTCTACAACGACCCCTCCACGTTGCCGGGTAGGCGGTTCATGCCCACCCGGAATAGGCAATTGCCGTGCGCCTTTGCCCAGTACTCGGAGCACCTGCCCCTCTTCGTAATGGTCTGCCGGAACCGATGGAGCACCGTCGAGGGCGGCCGAAAGGGGTACAGCGAGTGGAGCACTGAATGTCTTTCGGAACGGAATGATGTCCTGACCTTCTGGGTGGTGACCGTGGACCTAGCCCTGCCGGTGCATGTGATAATGACCGTACTGAATCGCCGCATGGATGCAACCAGAAGCTGTGTGATGAAGGCGCGTCCGTTGCACAAGACGCAAAACTGCCTGAAGATTATGCGCTCCAGTACTCACTACATGCAGCTCTGCGAACAGGATCTGCGTATCCTTACCAGCGATGACACGGAGCCGATCTACCTGGAGATATCCGTGAAGGAGTTTTCGGGCACACTCGAATGCAAGCCACCGTTGGAAGTTAAGAAAACTTAAGTTGTTAACTATTTAGTTAGTTTCCGGAAATAACAAGTGAGTAATGAAATTCCTAAGCAAGATGATTAATATTTAAACATTATTTTTTTAGCCAAATCATTTGAATTAGGAAGTATTTGTACGTAATCTAAATTTATACAAAATCTTTAAGCCAAAACATTCAAAATTAACATGTATGCAATGGAATTTTTAAGCAAGCTGATAGATTTCTAAGAAATCTTTAAAATCATTGTTTTGAGACTTTAATGCGATATTGTAAATAAATTTGATTCGAACTTTTATGTGGTAAACAAATTGGGCCAAACAATTACAACTTTTATTCAGCTTAATCATGCTTATCAGTTGGAAACACATTCGAACACTAGCTGGGTTTACCCAAATATGTACGTTTCCGAATCCTAATCTTATCGGTTCCCCTTAGTGTTTGTAATTCATTTAGAAATTTCAGTGAAAGGCTTTAAATATTTATGACTAAACTATTTAAATACATTTATTTTTGGTGAATTGACAAATGTTGATAACTTTAATGGTATTAAGTCGGGTTAATTATGCAGATATTTCTTGGTTGGCAGATCTTCCCAGAAACGATCTGCTGGCAGGTCCCCCCGCTTGAAGCTCATGTATTTCCGTGCTCCCAAAAGCTTCCCAATGGGAAAATGTTACGGTTCTGTTAAGTTACCAGAGAGCAGGATGCATGCTCTCGCTCTTTTGTGGCCAGCATACAGAGCGTTCACTCTCTCTCTCTCTCTCTCTCAATGGCTCACTGCAGCTGCTGCAAGCTGCTGGCTTTATTTATTTTTTTATTTGCCAAAATGTTATTGAACTCGCACGCACACTGACTTAAACACACACACACACACACACCAGTATCAGAGTATAACCATGTTTATTTTTTTTTTACTTTATTTTGTAAATTTAAATAAATTTCTGGCTACAAACAAAAAAATCTGTAAAATATGACAGAAATCTGAAAATGTAAATGAATCTAGTGTCAAGTAGAAGGGAAATTCGGCCAAGCCATCCAGGGAATTGAATGGAGGTGGGAGCTACCACCCACCGGGAACCACTGGGGACACGTGTCCTGAAAATCCAGACCTACATCAACAAAGGCCCAAAAAAAAAAGGCCGAAAGGCGGCGAGCGGCCGAAGCACGAATCCTAGCCCAAATCCGCATACGAATCCCGAAAACCCGTTAGCCGAAGGTAATGCGCATCTGCAAAGCTCTCCGATTTTAAACCCATTCCCGTTTCCATTCCCGTTTTTGGTTTCCCTCTTCTTCTAGTGCTTCTTCTTTTTTTCGCACAGACTTGATTCCAGGCGCATTTCTGGAAAATTGTGTCAAGCTGACGACACAATTTTCAAATCGCATGCCCGAAGTTTTCATTGCAGTTTTCCTGCTGCATGGCGAACGTCGCTCAACGGGAGCGAATCGAGAGCGGAAAATCGGGCCAGCGGGAGAAGAGAGAGTAGGAGACAGAGAGAGGGAGAGGGAGAGAGAGAGAGAGTTGTGAAGCGCTTCTTTTGCCGGCATTGCACAAAATAATAACGGTACAGTAGCCCAACAGGAAGTGGTGCATTAACACGCGCCGCTTTTCACCTCGAAATTCGTGCTGAAGCCGACAACAAGAAAAACCACATGCAACTAAGACCAAAACTAAATTGCAAAATGGAAAACTTCGCGTAACAGTAAACAACAAAAATATATTTGGAGCGAGTGATTGTCAGTGTGTGTGTGTGTGTGTGTGAGGGAAAGAGAGAGCGCGCCAATGTGTGTGTGTGTGTGTAAAATGCGGCATTCGATTGCATCACCTAAATAAAGCAGAAACAAAACAACAATAACAAAAGCTTGGCCTGTGACGTCAATGTGTGTGTGTGGGAAACTCTCTCGAATTTGTATTTTGAACCGTTTTTTGATCGAATGTTTTGTGCAATTTTTTATGCATTTTTTTCAGTGCCTTTCTTAAGTCAAACATTGGACATACTAAATAATCCTAATAATGATAATTAATAAGCAAGGTATTTGGTGGCTTACATTTTATATACTTTTATAAATTTAAAAAGCGAATAATAGAACTCTGAAAATATTAAAAAACCTGCCAGGAAGAGACTTATTTATTTACAGTTTATATTAACTTTCAGGAGTTTCGTTGAGTTTCTTTAAAATATAGACAATAATATATAAACAATGGAGAGTGGTTCTATTGAAGTAATTTTAATCAAACAGCCTTTACATATTATTTTAAAAACTGTTCTGTTTAATTAGTTAACGTGTTATAATTAAAATAATTTTTAAATATCTTATGATTGTTTTTAGAATATCTAATAATTGTTCTTTGAAATTCTTCAATGCAATTAACTATGATTCATAATTTATTTCTGATATACCCATTAAAAATTTTTGCTTATAAATGATCTTGTTTTCTATTTTATTTTTTTTTTGCTATATTTTGATAACTTAAATAATATAAACCAAAAAAACCGGCTAGGCCAAAAACCTCAGCAAGTCTAAGAGACAGGGAGAGAGAGAGAGACAAGGAGAAAGAGAACAAGAGTGGGGGGGTCGAGTGGGGGATGCTCGGGGTCGGGAAAACGTGAAAAGCACGTGCAGCAGGAGCTGTGAAAACTTTTCGGTGTGAATGCCTTCTGCACAGAAACAAAAACGTGTTTTTTTCGGCCAGCGTCGACCGCTACGGCGACGTCGCCTGCTCTGCCCGCTTCCTTCGCCAACTGCGCTGCCATTTTTAACATGGCGCTGCATTTGGCGAGCGATCTGTTAGGCGGCCATTGCTGTTAGCTAGCAGCTGTCAGCCATTGCTACAGCTTTTTAGCTGTTAGTTAACAGCTGGGCCATTTGTGTTGCATATCCTTAGGCGCAGTGGATTTTCCATTTTGTTTGATTTAATTTGTCAGAGAAAGAGGTTTTTGGAAGCAAAATAAATAAACAAAATTTAATTTTTAAGTAATAATAATTTATTAAATTGATTTAGATTATTTGACATCACTATATTCATTTGATAGGCATTATATATAAAAGGGTTTCAATGAAGACAAAATAGTAAAATGAAGTTTAGTTTATTAAAAAACAGTCTAGCTTAACCCAGTTATACTGCCAAGGAAATCTCATATCTTAAGAAATATCAAATGTTTTATGTTAATTTGGAAATTTGTAATTATTATCACAAGAAACTAAGGTCTAGAATTCAAGAAATTCTTAATTTTAAACTAAAAATAGCAGAGATTTTAAGAGCACTTAAAAAGGCAAAATAAACGAATATAAAATATTAAAAATTGATCTTGAAATACCATGACTTTTCTCCTACTTTAAAAATTAAATATTTATTCAACATTTCGTTAACCAATATTATTATGTTTATTCTTCTATTTTGAGAGCTAATATTATTTTACTAAACCTATATTTAAGTTTTGAGTTAGGTTTTGGCTTTTTCCTGCCTCAATCCTTCCACACCAAGCTCTCTGCCTTCGGCTTCGACCCGTCCCTTTCGCACTTGCGCTCCCTTAAAAGATTAGCGCTTCAATGTAGGCAATTTGTCAATTACTGATGCCTTGCAATGCAGCAGGCAGGAACACGAGCGACAACAGCAACAACAACAGCAACCGCTGCAGCAGGAGCGGCAAGCCGGCACTCTCCTTCGTTGCCGGGAACTCCACGTGAAAGCTTCGCCTCGGCCTCTGCCTCTGCCGATGCCGCTGCCGCTGCCCGCAGGAGAGTGAGCAGTGAGCAGACGAGCAGCAAGCAGCGACGCCGGCAGTGCAGGCACGAATCAGCTTCGTGACGTTGCTCGTGTGGCGCTCTCTAGCCCCATCTTGCTCGCGCGCTCGCTGCATCGCTGGCCAGCCGAAGACAGCGCTGCGCCTTCGGCCGGCGCTTTGGAGCTTCGGCGCGCTGCCGACGCCGGCGTCGTCGGTGGTCGTGTGCGTCGGCTTTTGGTTTTCTGAAATTCGTATTTCGTATTTCGTTTTTCCCTGCAGCAAAAACAGTTTGCATTTGTTTTTCCGCGTGTTCGCACACGTTCACGGGTCTGCGTCTTCTCCGTTCAGATTCTTAGATTCTAACATCCCCACACATTTATCCGATTCTCCTTTCAGTTCTCAGTTCTCCCCTCACACTCCCCGAAACTCTCTTCTTGCGGTTTTTCTACTTCGTATTGTTTTATATATTTTTTTCTTTTTTTTTTTTGGCAACCGTTATTCCACCGCGTGTGTGTGGCGATAGTGTTCTGGTGTGCGTATGTGTGTGTTTCTGAAGGATTCCAAAACTGCAGTTACGAGTTCGAGTTTTTGAGGTTATTTTCGAGTTTCTGGTTGGCACTTTGCAGGATTTTCAAAGATTTTTGAGCCGACTTCAGTGAGGATTTAATTTTGAAAACTGTGGATAGTGGATAGGTTTAAGCTTAAAGGAAACCAGATTTTAACAAACTTGCCAATAATACTTTTTGACCTAAAAAATGCTGTATTTTTAAATTAAAATTTAAATGTTATAAAGTTAGCCTTTTGGATTATTAATGTTTATATATCTAAATTTCCTTAAATAATGTTCAAGTTAAAAAATCTATTTCGAACCTTTCGGAATATAAAAAAGTTAATCTTGTGCATATACTAAAAGTTCTAACAGTTAGGACGTCCTAAAAAAAAGTAATATAATTGAATTACTTGTGATTGGTAAATTGTTTATAGAAAAATATATTCTCAGAGTATTAAAAAATAAATATTCAACTAAATTTACAAATAGATTTCTTATGTTTTAAGAAAAACTTCATTTAGTAGTGAATTTACCATTTCCAAAATCAGTCTGAGGTTTGACAGCAAGAAAATTGTTATATTTTAACAATAAATTCAAAATAAATTATTTCTAGGCCTATATGTGTTTTTTTTTTTTATTTCAAAAAAATAAAAAAAAAAATAGTGGATGCAATTTAAGCTTTTGCAACGACTTCAAATGTAAAATAGTGCATATTTATTAAAAAAAAAACGATTTTTTTTTATTATTATGATTTTTATAATTTTTTTTTGGGAAAATCTAAGGAGTTGCAACTCCTGAGAGCCGCTGTCGACTCTTTTTCTCTCTCTTTCTCTCTCTCTGCCTGCAGTGCGGTAGACGTCGCTGTTGACGCCGGCCGCGGCAGAGACTGAGGCAGCGGCAGCGGCAGCGGCCGAACAAAGGCCGAGCGAACTGCGACGCACAAGCGTCGCAGAGTCGTGTCGAGATCGAAACGCCGAACGGAACGGAACGGAAGTGCAGTGCAGTGTAGAGCGGAAACGGAAGCTGGAACAGCATTCCCACTTAGCACTGGGCCCGCACACTCACGCATACTCGCGCCCACACACACGTGCCGCTGGACACTGGACGCTCTTTATTGTTTTTCTCTTTGGTTTCTAACACGCGAGCGACATTTTTTTTACAAATTTTTTTAACGTGCTCTTTTCTATTAAACATAAAAAAATAAACTAATAAAAACAAACATAAAATAACAAAAACGAAATAACCAATTTTTAACCAACAACCCAATCCAAAACAGCAGCAAGAACAACAACGTGCGGTGTTGTGAGCTTGCCGCAAAAATCAAATAAAAAGTCCAACCACAAAAATCCACAAATATATGTATTAAAAGTGGCAACAATAATGTCGGCAAAATGCAGTGCGTGAAGCAAGAAAAACAAACAAATATACAGCAGCAACTCAAGGAAAAGCCACTGGGAAAAGTACTTTGGACAAGTGAAAAATCCCTCGATTTATAAATCGCCAATAAAAAAAAAAAAGGAAAACACGAGAACGACACGCTGAGAAAATTGCTGGAAAACCGGACAAAATGTTTGGCAGCCAGCTTGGCTGCCTTTGAGGCTAAGTGGAGTGGCTCAAGGTGTGTAAATACTATATTAGATATATACGTATACCATTTGATCAAAAGATCGAGTCAAGTACCTGCTCTTTTTTTGTTTTGTGTATTTTTCTTGTGTTTTTTTTATGAGCTAACTCCGCTGATTTGTGGCCAATTCTTGGTCGAACACTTCCGCTTCGGGAAATATACGCGATGAAATGCCCACCTCAAACAAAAACCTGACCTATTTCGTGGGAAATCAAAGAATATTTCATATAAATAAATATTAACACAAAAAGTATTGGGGAGAGCCAAAGAAAATACAGATATATTTGTGTTCTTGCTGGGTATGGAAAAAGTATTTAGATAATGGAATGCCAAAGGCATTTTTTTATGGCTGTGATGAAGTGCGGATGAGGCAATATATTTGTTCTTCTTTTTTTTTATGATTGCCCATCGCTTATTATTTGTTTAATAATAGGCAATGAATAATTAAATGTTGTGAAAATACCATAGGTTTTATTTTCAAAGGTAATTGCTCATCGCAAAAGGTGGTTTGTTTACTTGCTTATTATTATTTAAAAACATAACAATTTCATTGGGGGTATTTTTAATGTCTTGTTCAACAAAAAGTGCTCTCAAGTTTCGGGTTTTTGAGATTTGTTCCTGTGGTTTTATGTTAAAGTAAATATTAATGGCTTGTTCAACAACCAAAAATATGAGAAAGTAATTTCTCTTTTTACTCTCCCTTAAGTTTTTCTAAAAAATCACTTTGAAAGCAATTCTTAATATTTTATTTTACTGCTACTACTATAATAAAATAATAATTAATTAAGACTATATTTAAATCAGTCTATAAAATATATTTCACTTTTTTGAAAATTTTTTAGCCAAGTTAAGAATTTATTCTTGCTTATTTTTTGTAACAAGATCAATTTTAAAATATATTAAAATTATTTTTGTTTTCTTAATATAATAAAAACAAAAAAATTAACATTAAAATCTACCTCTTAGCTTCCCCTTTTTTTTTTTTGTAAAGCCAAAGAACTTTATAAACAAATTCAGCCATCAGCTGCCGACGCTGGGCAAACATAAACAAAGACAAAGGCAAAACAAAATGCGGCTAGCGAAATGGGAAAAAATTACAATATTTCTAAAATAAATGCCGAGTTGATTTGATGATTTGTTCATGTCTTTCGGCATCTTTGCCAGCCCATCGCTCATTTGGGAACCAAACGAACCGCAGCGGCAAAAACATCTCTTGCAGTCCTCTCATCTTGATCTCGACGCTTTTCCGAACACGGGGTCTATTAATAATTTTCTGATATTTTCCCTTGCTCTTCCAATTGTTGCGATCTCTTTTGCGGGGGCTTAAGGCATTTGATATATGAATTTTTTGGACTTTAACTGCAAATTAGACCAATTCTTTTTATCTTTGTGGGGGGAATTTCACAAAGCCCACGGGGGCATTAAATTATAGCCCTAAAGTCAACCAAATATTTACATAATGTTGATCAAAGGTCGCGCCTCTAGAATGTTGGCATAACAATAAAATAAAAAATTGCTTCAACTAAATAGAGCCTAAATAATTAGCTTAAAAATAAAGAAGCTAACTCTAATATATTCCTTAAAATTCATAAATACATCTATAATTTGCATTCATAAACAAAAATCAATGCTTAAGCACATTTACATATTATTTTTAAACCCTGATTACACATTTTATGTTTTTGTACAATTTATTCATAGTGCAAAAAAACGCTGTCATATCCATTAATGCTCAATCGTAAAATTATACAGAATTTCGTAAAGAAATGGCCACTTGGCTTCCTCCATCACAAATAATTATTGTCAGGGACTGCCTTCCCCCGTTTTGGCCCATTTCCATACATGTTTCGGAACTGGTTCCGCACATTTTGCCATATTAAATCATCAAAAATTGAGGGCGGAATGAAAGGAAAAAAAAAAAAAAACAATCATATCAAAATGGCCACAAAAAATTAATGCAAATGTTGGCGCTTTCACATTTAATATGCAGAAATAACAAAAAACGCCGAAGTGCAAAGTTGAATGGAAAAAAACAATCGGAATAATTGTGCAATATAATGACATATGAAATTTCATTTCAATTTTGTTTTTGCACATTTTTATTTATTTACATAAGCTGGAACGGCAGCGTCAGAGGAAATCATGTCCATAAACTGAAAATTGCTATTAAAAAAAAATTGAAAAAAAGGAAAAAATCATTCAAACATGAAATGAACAACAAAGACAACAGCGGCAATAAAATAGGAGAAGAAAAGAACAACTAAATGGATGGAAAATATTATAAATAAATTAAAATAAAATAAATTTACTCACGGCCAGTATCAATTGCGAGCATAACTGAAATCTTCACAATCCGAATCAAAAAAAAAAATCCGGAACAGGGTAGACACAAGTATATTTATTACACAAAAGAAATATTTATTTATTTTTTAGTTTTTATTAAATATTTGTGCAAAAAAACTGAAGCAATTTAGATGTTTTTCGTTAATTATTTTAAATATAAGGCTAACTTGGCAAAATAGGTAATGCATTTATTTGTCTAGTGTCAACTTTTAAATACCTGGCTTAAAATTTTAATTAATTATTAGTAGAAGAATTATATTAAGAATTAAAATTTGAATTTCTTTGATTTTTTTTAAATTTCTTTGATTTTCGTTGATTTTTTTTAATTTCTTTGAATTTTTTTTTAAGTTCTTTGAAATACTTTGAATTTTGTTGAATTTTTCAAATTTTTTTGAATTTCTTTGATTTTTGTTGAATTTCTTTAAATTTCTTTGAATTTTTTACAATCAAATTGTATTTTTGCGCTAACTAAACAATAAAAAACCCTTAATAAAGTATTATTATAATTAAGAACAAACTTTTAGAGATTGTTTACAGACTTGTTCAGGCCTTGTAGATATTCCTTTGATTTAAGTTAGTTTTTGGCAACCAATAACTCTGCTCTTCAGCGAGACTTTTTCTTCTCTGACCCAATTTTAAAGCAGGAAAACGGAAACCGAATTGCAAATAATAAAAAACGGGCAATGCCAAAGTGGGGGAACGTGTCAATATACATATATCCCTATCGGTTCTTTTTAGGCTCCTGAAAAAAAAAACATATAAATATAAAGACATGTATACAGATATAGACAAGTAGCATAATGACAAATATATATATATATATATATAATGCGGACTAAAAACAAAAGTGACTTGCTTTATTGTTGTCTCGACATATATCCCTCCATTGTTGGCCTCAGTTTCGGCTCGGATTTGGGTTTGGATCGGGCTTTGGGGTTGAGTTCTGGAGGGGTTTTGGGTCTCGGGTCTCGGGTCCTGCGCCTGGCCTCATTTGTCCTAGTTTAAATGGTCTTTAGGTCGCGCATTAAACCATTGCAAAATTCTGCATACATATGCATCCGAGCGGCTAGGTGTCTGTGTATGGGTGTGTGCCGCATCTGTGTGTGTGTGCCATCCTTTTGTGCTTGGGTTTGGTGCTGGTATTGGTGTTTGTGTTTATTTGTTTGCTGTTGGCTTTGATTTGGTTTCTGGCCTGGCCTGCTATCGCCATCAAATCAGGCACACAAACATAATTGTCTCTGCGTCTGTGTGTGTGAGGGAAAGTCGGTGTCGGTGTTGGTGTATAAGTATATGTGTGTGTGTGTGTGCGCCAGTGTAAATAGCAATTACACGCTCGGCTCCCCGCTGCCCCGCCCAATGTGTTAGGGTAAATATACATAATCAAGCGAATGCCCCCAAAAACGAAAATGCAATGAGGCAGCACACAAGAAACAACAACAAAAAACACACGCCATTTTTACACTCACCAAACAGCAACAACAATAAAAACAGCTGGAGTACACTAAGCGAAAAATATAGAGCTAGAGAATAAACTTGACTGCGAGACTGAAAAAACGGTTTTAAGGTAAGAAGTTCAGTTAGGAGTTTTCAAAGCCCTAAATTGGGGCATCTAAAAGTATACAATGAATTTAGAAAATTCCCAAAATTTATCAAATATATCTCAAAGCAGTGAATCAGTCTGTTTAATTTCAGAACATGAAAAGGTTAATATGGGTTTTAAAAATATTTGTTTAACTTGTATTCTTGTTTATTTTAAAATATAGAAATTGTTTTATAAATAATCCTCAATATAAATAGATACAAAAATATTGAAAATCATTATTTCTATAATTTTTTTATAGTGACTTTAGCCACAGCATCAACAATGTTGCACTTAAGCTTCGCCTGCGCCCATAAGTATGCTTCGATAAGTGTGAATAAGCGTGCCTCGCGATGGCGATGAATAGCAAAAAGAAGAACAGGAGCTCGAGGAGAGCAGAGAGAAGAGAGAACGAAAAGGGGGGAGAGCAGAGCGGGAGGGACGAAGGACGAGGGACGAGCAGATGAGACTGTTGGGTACATAACGATGCACTAACTTAGTTAAAGTGCTTGAATGAAGATGAAAAATTGTCTAGCTAAGAATAGGGTACACATCGCGTACTTATGCCGTATAGGAGGGAAGTGCTAGTTAAAGGCAGTGCCAAAGGGACTTATTAATGACACAAAAAATGGATAATAAAGTTTTGTATTTAATTTAGAAACTTGGGAAACCCAATAAAAAGTTTTAAGCCGGTAAAAAGCAAGAGAAATGATTTCAAAAAAGCATATCTTTAAAAAATAAATCAATTTTCAATTTTTAAATATTATAAATCTATATATAATAAATATAATAAATATAATAAATATAATAAATATAATAAATATAATAAATATAATAAATATAATAAATATAATAAATATAATAAATATAATAAATATAATAAATATAATAAATATAATAAATATAATAAATATAATAAATATAATAAATATAATAAATATAATAAATATAATAAATACAACACTTGAATTTTAAATTCTAGAGTTAAGAAAAGGCTCCTCTCTAGCTTATAAATATTTCTTATAAAAAAAACCGTAATCCCTTTTTATTTTAAATAATTTCCCTACTCTTTTGGCTAAATGCCCTAACCACTTAAATAGTTTGTAATCACAGAAACCCTACAGCAGAACTGCGTTATTCCTGGCTCCATTAGCTACTTTGAACACAAATCTACTTAAATCCGAGAACTGTTAGCCAAAAAAGTGTACAAAACCACATGAAAGTTTCGCTAAATGCGAATGGAAAATGAAAATCCGTAAGGCTAACAGACTCCCCGGTCCTGGCCTTTTGCCATATGCAAATTGGTTAAACTAACTAAATCAGACAAGTGAAAAAAATACCAAATTTAATTAAATAGTTCTGGCATAGACAGACGTCGCATTACACAATATTTATTTAATGGCATGACTTTTCATACATAACATAGAACCGCCGCCAATTTATGTGGCCCGGAGTTTTCCCATCTTTCCCCGACTTTCTTTTGGGGTGCTCCAAACCCCCTCGATTTCCCCTGTTGACCGAGATTCAAAGCTGACGATGACGACGACGGCGACGACGACGACGAAGACGTCGCTCAACCCCTTTTTGGCCAAGAAGAAGTTCGACTTTTGGCTTTGTCTTGAAAACGAAAGCAGCCCGGAAATGTTTGTGCTGGCCCCATCGTATATAGTAACTACTTAACTGTACAAGACCATATATCAAGGGGGGAGGAGAAATGGGTTTGGGGTGGCGGTGGAAGGCGCGATGTGTGCATATATTATGCAGTCACCTCAATGTGCAGCTCAAAGCACTTGGAAAAATTTATTTTTCAAACCATAATTCTTTCTCATTTTTCTAAATAAAAATTATAACAAATTCTTGGTTAAAATACATGTTTTAAGGTAATATTTTATCTAAAGAGACTTGTAGTAATCAAATTAAATTTTAAGCTTTATTTTTCGCCAAGTGTAGCCTCTCCTTCTGCTACTCTTGGCTTTCCCTTGCCAGCTACTCCTTCTCCCCTATCTCTTACCAAGTTTTCGCGTTGCCTTTTTTTGCAGTTTCGCTTTAAGTTGGCTTTAATCATGGCCCGCATATGCATATAGGCACAGATATGTACATATATCCCATATACATACATATATATAAGTTTGACAAGCCCGATTTTCCTCGCCTTTTTCCACATTTTCCACATTTCCCACCTCTCTTCTGTCTCAATAACTTTGGGCTTTGCATTTCCGTTACGTTTCGTATGCAATTTTCGCATTTGTCTGTCTCGCTCCCGCTCTCGCTTTGGTCGGGAAAAGTGGGCGGTGTGCCACGCCCCATGCCCGCTTGTTAAATAGCATCCCACAGTTGCTGTTGTCGCTGGTACGTGTTGGGAATGTAGGACATTGTTATGCAGGTCGAAGCCAGGATCGGGCATCAGTGGGGGGTAGGGGGAAATTGCAGGAGTAGGCCAGCCGCATGGCACGAAATGTGCAACACAAAAGTTTTCGTCATTATTGGCTTATGAGGTGAAATTTATTGCAGCATAATTCAATGGGAATGGCAACTTCTCCAACCCACCAGGCCATCTTTGACTCTGTCTTTGGGTCAACGAAAAGAAAGAGAAGGCCATAAGAAATGAAAGGAAGAGGTAGATATAGCTAAAAGTATATAGTGGAGAAGGTTTTGTTTAAAGAAGCCATTAAAAAAGTTGAATTTTTGTATAAAAAATATCTAAAAATAAAATTAGAACTTAGTTTAAGTTTTGTTTACTACATTTAACTTTTTAAAATTTATAACTAATCAATTCCTTTCCCTTTTACATTGCAGACACGCTCTGAAATAGAACGACGCCCCACAAAGAAGACCCTTTTTTAAGACAAAAAGTAAAAAAGAAAAAAACTATCGCATTATTACAAAATTCTTCTATATATATTTGAAATATTTTAAAATTTAAATAACTTAATTCATAATAAACTAATTGATACTTAATTAAATAATAGTAAACAAAGCTCAAATAGACTGAAATAGAGTCCAAATATATTACGAAAGTAAAATGCAATTAATTCAACATATCATATAAATTAATTAGAACAAATTGCATTTAAGTTATTAACAAAGAAAAAAAACCAAAACCAAAACATACAAAGCAAAACAAAACAGAATAATTACGGAAAGTAATAAAATAAATAATAGGTAAATAAATAAAGCCGATGGACAAGAGTCAACAATAAACACAAAACCCGAGAAACCAGTGAACGAAAAAAAAGAGATCAAAGTGCAGAGGAGAGTGAAGAACAATTACCAAATAATACTCAACAAAATAAAATCCCCCTAAGTTCGCGTTATAAATTCAATTAAAATCTCAATAAATTTACAATGCTAAGCACAACCACACAACCCATGGAGCGGCAAGCATAGAGGCGACAAACAACAACAAAAAATCAAGGTAAGAGGCTGCAAATAAATCTACCGATTCTGAGGGATTATGCTCTGGTATTTAAGATATGCCATAATGGGGAGATTTTCCGAAATATTCCAGAGGTCATGGGCTCGCTCTCCCACATCTCTCTAATTTTCAACAAGTGTGTGCTCCTCCCCGAGTTCTATTCTTAGAAAATCAGCTTTCCCTATTATTTTTTTTTGTTTTCTATATTTATTTGTTGTATCTGGCCGCCAGTTTGCTTGGGCTCCTTGTGAAAAATGATTTCTTAATGAGTCGCAACTGTGCTGCGGTGGATTGAACAGAAGAATTTCCCCTCGGGGGTATAGATTTTCCGGAGGGAAGGGAATCTCCGAGCAGAATGAATTGGCATAGATCAACGCGGGCATTACGCTGACTAATGGGTGTCTAATGAGTGGAACAAGTGAAAAATGTGCAAGAATCTCAAGAGAAGATGTCAAAAAGCAGCCAAGATTTAAGTGGGGAGTTTGCTCTAATGGATTATAATTGTTTATTAACTTTTATTGTTGTTATTTACGATATAATAATGCTTAAAAAATAATGCAAGTATTTGAAAATATTTTATTGATAAATATAAATTTATAAAACCATTTTTTTATGTTTTATCTACTCAAAGAGGATTTTAAATTAAAAAAATAAAAATATATAAAAAGGTTTTGAATATATTTTTAAATGTTAAAATTTTTATTAATTAATAAATAAATTTTTTTTATTTTAAAAACCAAAATAAAATAAGCTTCTTAATCTATTTTTAATATTTTTAAATGTAAATATTATTATTAATTTATTAATAAATTTTTAAATTTTAAAAACAAAAATTAAATAAGCTTCCTAATAAATTTTTAATATTTTTTAATATAAAAATTCTTATTAATTAATTAAGCAAGACTATTTAATACCTTTATAACCCTTATTAAAAAATGGTATTACAAATATTACTCCTGAAAATAGTTAAAGAATATAATAAAATTAAGTGCCAAGCTCCATATACAAAGCCCAGTTGCTGGAAAATTGAAAAACCTATAAAAAGCACAAACATTCTGCTAGAAAATCCAAGTAAAAATCAACCCAGGCACTTGGGCAATTGCTGTGGCGCTTCATTAACATCATTCCAGTTTTGTAACTCAATTTGGGAGCTCAAAATTCGGGGCACATGTGCGACGACAGCTCAGGAAACAAGCTAATTCCAGAATCCGAATATAGAGGAGCACGTATGTACATACATACATATATATAGAAGATCCTACACATACCGACACAGCGAAAAACGCTGACGAAGCCAAATCAATTTCAAAGCTGAAAAATTGAGGGAAAAAAATCATAAAAAAAAGAAGAGAGCAAGGGGAATGATTTTTCCCTCCTTTGTGGCCATTCATCGGGACTCATTCATAGAGCAATCAGTTGAAGGACGACAAGGGGATGGCATAGCACTAATCAAATCAAAGAGTTTGCCACCCCCCAAAAAGGCAGAGAATCAAAAAAACACTTCCGATTTCTATCTACACTGAAAAGAAAGTCAAGGAATTGAATAGAGAAATCAATTTAGAGAAATATACAAATATTCAATCAGGGGATTCATACCAAAGGCATCTCAAAATAATAATATTTAAATATCAAAAATTTAGCTAAAAATATTTCCAATTTGTTAATTTCAAAACATTACATTACGTTTTTTATCTCTGTACAACAAAAAAGCAAAGGCAAACAAACGGATTTGAGACAGGAAATGAAGAGTCAATGGAGGCTCTTTAGCTTTTCTCTGGCGACAAACACAATCAGACAACAAACAAAGGTATTAAATAAATTATCCATCAAAGCTGTTTGACGAGGCTTTGGCAGTGCAGTTGACCAACGTCAGGGAAAAGTGCATTCTGGGTTTTTTTTTGGTTCTGGAAAAGTTCAACCCACCTTGAAACTTTATATATATATTTATCGAGGGCTTGTTGCTTGCCACTTTGTGGCAATAAAAAAGTTCGTTTATAAAACAAACATTCCGGGGCAATTTTTTCCCTTCCCTTGTCACTCAGCGGCTTGTAAGATTTTCCAAACACATCCCACACGCCCACTTTTCCCACCCGCCCCCAAGCACACACACGGCAATAAATACAATAAAATTCTTTTCTTCGGGGAGCACACACTTTTTTTTTGTGGGTAGCAGCCTGTTTGTTGGTTTTTTCCAACAAGAAAACTCTAGGAATGAAGTGGCCGATCCACAAATAAATTAAATTGGCTTGTGATTTGTGAGTTTATGGATTTTAATGGCACCTAATCACATTTCTTGGAAATGTCTAACAGAATTTCCCAATAATTTTTTTGGTGATAAGTGCAATATGTGCTCTGTTAAATTTATTTTTGGAAAAATAGAAAAAAATCTTCTCTGTAAAACTTCTAAATTTCCCTTATAAATGCATTTATTTTGTGGAAAGATCATACAATATTCGTGTTTTCCCTGGCAGCGCTTTCCCTGTGTGCTTGTTTGCTTTCCAATTTGTCCGCTGGGAAACTCCAAAAAGGTGTTGGAGTGAAAACCAAAACCCCCTTCAGCATATATACACCCACTTTCGTAGTGAATGTTGATGGATTTTTAGGTGTTATTGTCGCCAAAGGGTTCAAACCCAGCGGCGTTGCTCATACGCCCCGTGGGACAACGCCCACACCACAACCCTTTAATGCCCTTTAATTTTTCACATTTTCGCTACACGTAATTTGTATTCATCAGAAAATTGTAATTAATTTAAATGCAAAACATTTTTGCGGCTTGGGCTAGGCATTTCATTTGTTCCGTTTACCGCTTGATGTTGCTAATTTTTATGAGCATAATGATTGATTGATTGATGGATGGATGGATGGATGGTGGTGGGTTTGTGCCTGATTCCAAATGAATGCTGATGGTTTGGTTGAGTGAATTGCTTTTTGATAGATCACAAATATGTCAGGCGGGGTCGGTCGGTGCCAGTTCATTGTTAGCCGCTGGAAAAATGTCTGGCCAAATGAAAATCGAAATGGAAATTCAATAAGAAAAAATAGAAATGAAAATTTGGTTTATGAAGCGCACAAATGGAACTCAAATTGGATTAACCTCATAACCTGAACTAAGTCTGGGTCTAAAATTGCAGCCTAGGCTGAAAAAGTAGATGGTTAAAGCTGAAGGCAAGTGGTTAAAAATGTTTATTAATATATCAAATAAATATTAAATATATAAAAAAGGGACTAATAGTTACTTTCTTCTCTCGTTGATCTTGATTTTTCATAGAAAATACCCTAAAACCCAACCGGTGGCTTAAATTTTAACCAAATAATACTATTATTAAAGTGCTCATGGTTAAAAGAGGACATTGGCCCCCGCCTTAAAAGCGTATATATACAATTTTCCGTCATTTTCCAACCCTTTCGTCCTGCCCCCTTCTTTGTGAAGCTATCAGAATAATTTTGTTAAGCTTTTTGGTTTCGGTCAAACAAATTGTAAATTTAATTTGAGCCCCCAAAAAGAGCGGAAGAGAGCCAGAAAAACACATACAAATAATTGCCAAAGGGGGTCAAAAGGAGGGAGCCTGGCCTGCCATGGAATGCATTTGGTTTTGTGTTTCGCATAAAGTTAAATTCCCATTTTTTTTTGTAATTTTTGTTTCCCCTCAACGATCACAATAAATAAAACTCTTTTTCCAACGGCAAAAGGCATGAATAAATTTCCCCAGCGAGGCGGGGAAAACTGAGACACATTTGACAAGTTCATAAATTATCTGCCATTGCAAAAAAAAAAAAAAAAAAAAACTCTGTGTGTGTAATTTTTTTTTATTACTGAAAATTGTTCAGCGAAAACCCATAACCCCCCTTTAAATTGTATTAAACACAATATAAAATGGCTGAGAACATTTCCATTTCAAATGGGGCGTGGCCCTGGCACTTGCAAGGCAGGAAATAAATAAAACGCAAAGTTTCGGCTGGTAGAGGGAGTGGCAGCAGCAGCATCAGAGTATAAAAACTTGTATACGGCGCATAAAAAGCTACAATAAAAATTCAACAAAGTGAGACACAGCCACCGAAACTACAGCCAAGTCTAGTTATCTCTTCCTTTTCGGAGTAGGAGTAGGGATGAAAAAATCTCAGAAATACACAAAAACAAACAACAAAAAAAGCGATTTGAAAGAAGAGTTGTAAGTGGAAATAATGGCCAATGCGGCGTATACGCGATTTAAAATTTTCATCTTCCATTTTTTTCATTTTTCAAGGGGAAAATCCAGGCTGAAGTAAGCTTTAAATTATACAAAAGATGTCTGTCTGGAGGGGGGAGAGGAAAATACAGGCCATAGATTATGAAAAGATTCAATAGAAAATGCAAGGAACAGAATCTATAAATCGTTTCATGTGGGTTATAAATTATGGAGGAGAAATAGGGAAACCCTGAGAGAAAAATAGTGAGACATGAAGGTTTTTTAAAGCTGCAGCATTAAGTAAATAATTTATACTTAATTTAGGATAATTTCTTTACCCCTTTCCTTGTAATTTTATAATTTTATATCAATCATCCGCCCCGTTGCACTTGGCCCTAAGTGAATATTTTCTGGCCTGGTCAAAAGCCTTCCAAGTGAAATGCATTTGCCCTGACGAACTATGCCAAACCAACACCACCCTAAGCCACCCTAAACCCTAAACCCAACCCACATTACTACACTACACTTTTTGAGGGTCATTTTTCTTGGAGGCAAAGCAAACTTCTTGCTGCTCCCTTATTATCCCATAGATGTGTGTGGTAAAAAATGAATCAGGCCCACACACTCGTCCTCTTACATATACACACACATATGTAGTATATATGTATGTATATGGGGGACATACAATGAATAATGGAGGCTGAGGCGATGACAACTATAGAAAATATTATAAGGATATGCCGGCCATAAAGCAAAAGGGGGTACGACTCCAAAGAGACCAAGAACAACGGCCAAGACAACGACAACGACAACGACAGCGCCTCGGCAAGAAGACAAATAAAAGAGAAATCGTTTATTGCAAAAGAGCCCATAAATTGATTTTTTCAAATAAAAATAAAATATCGACACACGAACGAAAGGAAGGGGAATGGAACCCCAAGTCAGACAGATAAAATAAGCCATCTACTATAAGGAGCTGCGCTGGGTTGGGCTCTAAGGAGCCAAAGGAGTGTGGAACTATGGCTAAGTGAGATGCTGGCAAGATACACGACTCAATGGCCTGCTTGTGGTCCAAAAAGGAGCCGCCTCCAAGACGCCACAAAAAAAAAAAAAAAAAAAAAAAAAGAGAAAAAGAAAGCAAAAAAAACGAGCGAAGAAAAAAACTGAAGAAATTGCCTTGAAAGAGCTGGAGATAGTTGTGAAAAAAAATACGGCTAGAGAGAATGCGAAACATTGTCCTCGGCTCCTTTGTCGTCATCAGACTCGCCTACGTCCTTTTTGGCCAAGGTAGTACGCTGCCATGGTAACGTTACCAGTTACCAGTTACCAGCTCCTAGCTTCCAGTTACTATTTACCAGCTCCTAGCTCCTAGTTTCCATTTAAGTTAAAAACTATTAGGCGGCAGCCGCAATGCCACCCACTGTCGCAGTACATAAATTAAGTGAACCCGCCGCCCAGGCTCACCCCGAAAAAAAATACATACATATATGGTGGAGGGGGCAGGATGAATTTTTATTAAAAACTATGGCCGTCTCCTTAATAAAGATGTGAACACACATAGACCGAACACCAAAACCATCACAAGGCAGAGAGACCATAAATAAGGACACACACAGACGGCATTTATCTAGACAAAAAAAAAAAAAAAGAAAATGGAAAGAAAAGTGGGGGGAAAAACAGTGGAAAAGCTGGTAAGCAGGGGTATTGCTGGTTATATAAGACCCATATTTGATTCCATTTCACTTCATTGAGCCAAGAAATATGTTTTAGTTTCGTGGAATGTAGATAAATATAGAATAAACAGGACACAATTGAGCAATTTTGAACACAAGTTCAATCCTTCTGCGGTATAACTCTCCCACTAGCATCCTGCTCCGCTGTCTCAGCCGCATAAATCAATTTGGCCATTTATTTAGCAGCAGGCAGCAGGCGACATTTGCATTTGCTTATTAAAAGAGATAGAGATGGGATATAAAGCCAGTTCAGGGCAAGACAAAGACAAAAGATTGAGACAGGGCCATGACAAATATATATTTCACAATTTTAATTGGCCAAAAACAAACTTGAAGTTCTCAAGTTGTAAAAGAACTGAAGTTGGAACTAAAAACTTGATTCCTTTCTTCAGTTGCCTAAAGTCTAGGTTTTTTACCTGTTTTCTTGTCTAGTTTTTTCCCCTTTTTGCCTGGCAATTATTATGGCCAGAAAGATGGACTTTAAAGCTGGCCAAGAAAATTCTTTTTTTGAAATATAGTTACCTCTCTCCACCTTCAACTTTATAGTCTTTATTTTTCCTCATTTCAAATCTATCTTTCAGTGTAGTTGCAAGTTCGATGGCAGCGCAACTTTCTCGGGGAAAACTTTTCAATCCCAAAAGGGAGAGAGAGGCAGGTTGGCTAAATTAAAAAGAGTGCGTGTGCAGGGTGAGAGATTCATGGGCGGCAGTTCCAGCTTGGCCATAAACTTTATCGCCGTGGCAGAAAACCCAGAAGCGGGAGCATCTGCCGGAGCTGAAGCTGTAAGGGAGGGGGGCAATCATACATTCATACTCTCATGTTTATTTAACGATGCTTTTTACACTGCAAAAAGGATTAAAAGTCAGCTCTTACCGGGATCCTTCAAGTGGCGTGAAATTTGGCACTTTGAGTGGCGTTTCTCGGTCTTTACGGAAAACTTTTAACTAAACCGTAAGGTACTTGTGTGTGTGTGTGTGTGTGCCTGGTAAAATATTAAAAAATCATCTTTAAGTAAAACGCCAGTCGTCTCCTCGTTTCCCCTTGTACAAACTATTTTCAATGCCTTTTGATTTATGATGAGAAATGAAATGAGTTATCCATATTTTTCATATTTTCTATAAATAAATTTTAAGCTCTGTGGAATTTGTCAGTTTTGTAAGCCGAAAGCAACATCAAAGCGAGACCAGTTTTGTGATTTTCCGCTGGCAAACTCAAAGCGATTAGACATTGCGGTTCGTAAATTTCTTTAACGACATTAAAGCGTTTTTTTTTAAGCATAAAATTTTTTGATTTAAGGCTATAAAATATGTTTTTAATTTTAAAAGAAATTTGTAAGATTTTGATTGATGATTTTTTAGGCTTAAAACAGAAAGAAAATCGTTTTGAAGTTCTTCCAGATTTTCCAACTTCATTTTTATATTTTTAGCCATTATTTTCTTAAATTTTGGTATGTGCTCAGCTCTCTCTTCTTATTTTTTTTTGAGTTTTTGCTTGTCTTTTTGTTTTTTGCATTGGCCAATTACGTGGGACAAAAGCAAACGGAATGAATGTCAATTGGCGCAATGCTTTCTGTTAAGCCAGCACAGGATAAAGAATGCAGCCAAACAGATACAGATACGGATACAGAGATACAGATACAGATACAGATACGGAGATACAGATGCAAGGATACAAAGATATAGATACAGATTCATATACGGAGATACAGATACAGATATAGATACAGGCACAGATACAGATACAGATACAGAGATACAGATGCAGAAGTACAGATACATCTGCAGCTGCAGGATACAGGACACAGGATACTGGAATCAGGAAACGAATGCCAAGAGCAAACGCAACTGAGAGCTATATTTTTTAATAACAACTGAAGTGTACACTAGCCAACAAAATTGCGAGGCGAGTGAAATTATAACTATTATTATAATATTTATTTAATTTTTTTTTAAATATTTTAGAAATTATTCCCCCAAAGATTTCATTTTAAAAAATCCCCTTATATATATTTTCCTTGCTGTCTGGTGTTATTATTGAAATATTAACGGGGCACCCACGCAATTGATACAGCCAGGAGTAGTGGCTTCTCCTTTCCGTCCTCGAATCCAGACCGAGATGACATAATTTATGGCATCATCTGCTGGAATAGAGCGAAATAAATGTGGCCTGGCCACAGTGTGGAATGGAGACAAGTGTCCTACAGAGAGCGGTCTCCGTCTCCTCTTCCCGGGCAATTAAAACGCCAAACTAATTAGATGAATTCTGTGTGATTTCCGTATAATTAAATTGCCCATTTGAGTGGAGAGGCGAGTCGAGAGTGCAGAGGGGGTTCTATTCAGGCAGAGGATCCTCAGCAGCAACTTTAATGCTTGGGTCGAGTGAAAGGAAGATTTAAAGGACACTGGCGTTCACAGGTGCACTTGGGGGGAAAGAGGTTCCTTAAATTGAAATGAATTTAAGGGACAGAAATAAATAACAAAAATCGCAAAAGAAAATATGTAAATAATTATTACAAGTTGCAAATACTTTGGTATCCTATTCAACAGCTTCATGAGGTTCCATTTACCATGAGTCTTTGTCTTATTCTCAGTCTCAGTCTCAGTCTCAGAGTCTCAGTCTCAGTCTCCATCTCAGTCTGGTGTTGATTTTCAGCCCTGAAATGTATGTATTTTTCAAAGTTTTCCCCACCAGTATATCTCGCAGTGTGTGTGTGTGTGCGAGGATGTTTTACAGCATTTATAACATGCTAACTATACGCAACCCACGGCTGGGACTTTCTGCTGCTGCCGCCCACTCGGCGTTTAAGTCTACGGTACTTAACGTAATTTCCTTTTGCTGGCAACTTTTCCACCCCCACAACCAGTGGGTGGGTAGGCAGAGCTCTCAGCCTGATGGAGGGAGCCTCTAGTTGAGCCAAAGATAAATAAGCAAATAGGCAAATAAATCTTCATTTCAACTTCTTGCGAGGCTTTCTTAACTTTTTCTCAGCTGTTCCGTACCACTCCGCCCACATTTTGCCAGCCTTTTAAGTTGTTCCATCTTCTTCTTATTTTTTTTTTTTTTTTTTTTTGTATTTTTTTAGTGCCTGTGCTACTCCACAGCCAATTCAAAAATTTTCAACTTACGCTAGTAAATTGTTCGGGTAACATGCACTTAAGAATGCCACCCAGGCAGGCTGGCAGGCAGGTTTTGCCTTTATTTTGGAACCCGCAGCTGGAACATGTGTACTATGCACGCTTCCCCTGTCTTCCGTCCTCCCGTCTTCCCTCTTCCATCCCATGTCTTACGTCTTCTGTCTTTTGGCCCTGTTCTCTTTGCTCTTGCCATTAAAAGTTGAGCCCTGCAGGGCGAAAGTTTTCCCCAAAAACGCTTAGCCCCTGCTAACCAGCTAGCCACCCATGGGCCCACCGAAAACCCCGCCCGCTTATCGCCCAGTTTCCCTTTGGTTTTTCATTGTTCAAGTATTTTTGGTATTTTACTTTGGTATTTCATTTACGCTGTCTTCTCTTTTATTTATTCCTGCCATTTCTGTTGTTGTCAAGTGCAACATTTTCGGGGGAGGAGGCGCTGCAAGTGGTGGGCGTTCGTGGAAAATTGTGGGCTAGGCTAGGCTGGGCTCTGTGAGTGATATGTAGGTGACGTTGGAGGAAAAACTTTGCTGAACTGCCCGAGAAGCCGTAACTTAAGTGTCAGGCTTCAGGGACTAATTAACATATCGAGTAGCAGAATTAGGTCACAATTGAGATAGAATTTTTGGGATAATAAAATCTGGCAATTAAATAGCGGTTCCTGGCCTAATTGATGGATTGATGGCAAAGACCACAACTGGGTTAGAATTGGCTAAAAAAGGAAATACCAATAAATGGGAAGACAGTTTCGAAATGCTTAGAATTTTTATGTGAGAATTTTATCCCTGGTTTCATAAATTAATTGCCAAGCTTACAAAGTCATTTCTAATTTTTGTACATTTCATTTTCTCAAATTTCACTATAGCTGAGTTCTGACTTGGGGTCTGAAAAGCACCTCTTGAAGATTTTATTTGGTCTCTGTTTCTCTAGGGAATTTCCGGCTCGCTTCTCTGTCTCAGTGAGCTGCATTGATTTAAATTTATTATGCCTAACGTCAGCAGCCTGGCAAAAATTTGATTACAAACATAAAAGTTTATTTGTTTCTCTCAGTTTTTTTTCTGTGTTTTTTTTTTGTAGGTTTGTGTTTCGTTTTTTTTTATGTTTGCTGTTGTTGCCAGTTTCATTTCAGCAGTTGCCCCTTACGTTTCCTCGACACTAATTTCATTTTGCAGGTGAGGCTGCTCAACTATTCAGTGGAAAGGAGGGGGGGCCAAAGGCGGAGGTAGCTAAAGAGAGTCGCACCATTTCCGCCTTGGTTGCCTTGTGAAAATACCCTTTAGCAGCTGAGGGTATATACTTGTGGGGATAGACAGACACTTTTTAGAATTTATTTAGAACTTATTTTGATAATAAAAAAAATATATATAAAGTGAGACTTGGCGTATACGTAATTTTTACGTTGCGTATACGTAATATTTTATTAAAAAGTTTAGTAATTTTCGTATTACATTTTTTTAAGAATTAGTTTTCGTTGTTTTTCATTACTTTAAAAAATATGACATATATTTATGTCATGGCGTATACGTAATTTTTATGTTGCGTATACGTAATATTTTATTAGGAAGTTTAGAATTTTCGTAATGAAATTTGTTAGAACTTTAAAGAACAAATTTCATATCTTTAATTAATTAGAAAAATGTATAATAAGTAAGACACGGCGTATACGTAATTTTGACGTTGCGTATACGTAGTATTTTATCAAAAAGGTTTAGTAATTTTCGTAGTGAAATTTTCCATGGTATCAAATCTCGTATTCATTTGCCTTTCCTTAGCACCATTCGCATACTTTGCGTCTCCATTTCTCTAGTTTCTTCTCATAATCCGTCTGTCTGCGCTTCCAGCCGGAGTCATTCACTCACTCAGTCACTCACTCAGTCATTCATTCATTCATTCGTACACTTCCTGCATACCTTTGCATATTTTTGCAATTCAGCGGAAAGTTCACTTCTCTCTCCCGCTCTCGCTCTCTTCCTTTTATTTTCCGCTTTTCCGCAGCGGCGCTTTTCTTCTCCAGCTTTGTGTCCCCGGCTTATGTCAGTAAACTGTAAATATTTAATTAATTTGCATGGATATTTTTTATGCCAACTAAGTTGAGTTTATTAGTCGCGCTGAGATGTCGGCTGTGACGTTGTGACGTTGTGTGTGTATTTTGTCCGCCTTTTCCTTCTCGCTTTTCCAGCGTTTCCCTTCCAGCTTTTGCTCTCGGTTTTTTCCTTTGCATAATTTACCAAGCGCTTTAAATGCTTACACGTGTGGGTTTGTGTGTGCAAGTTTTCCGTTTACTTTTCCGCTTTCCACTTTCCCCCCCGAAAAACCTGGCTGCGGAGTGGAAAAATGACCACAGCTGAAAAACCATTTTCCTCGAGCAAAAAAGGAAAAACTTGACCAATCTATGACCACAAAATAAATTACAGCAGCCAATGGGCCGTGTGAAAAGCGGTACAACCAAGGTGTTTCCTGTGATAAAAGCTTTGAAAAGTATTTTAAAGGGAGGAAAAAGTGAATTTAGTAAATATTAATTTAAAGTAATTTTTTAAATATATATTTTGATTTATTTAAGGGAAAATATATTTTGATGTCTCTTTTAGTTAGTTTTAATTAATTTGATTTAGGTTTTATACTTAAAAAGCCATTTTTTTATTCTTACAAATTTTAGAAATTTAATAAATTATTTTTTAATATATTTTCTTGTGTCTTGTTTATTTTTTTATACATATATATTTCATATACCACAACATCTATTCCTATAAAAAAAAGGTCACACACTGACCCTTCTTCTCCCACCTGCCACCATTTTCATCCCTCTTCAACCTCCATGTCCATGTTCATTATCGCGGTTAATCTGTTTGTTTGGGTTTCACCGACAAACAAAGTTTCTCAAAAAAAAAAGGGAGGAAAAAAACGAAAGTTCCATATTTTTTGTCTCCTTTCATTTCAAGTGTTTTTAAGCTGGTCAGGTGCAAAAAAAAAAAAAATAATAATAATAATAATAAAAGAGGGGAAAGGTATTGGTCAGAGGCGGTGGGATTTTTTGGGGCAATCATCTGGCTGGCACATTGTTGACTTCAAAATAATGACAGAGGGTTGGAAAATGGGTGGAAGAGTGGGTGGGGTGGGTGGTGGAAGTGCTCCAAAAAAGATTGAAGACAAAGAAGAGGGGACGAGGCATGAGGACAATGGAAGCAACAAGCAACAGAAACCGCATACAAAAGCGTTCTGCGGCAGCAATGTAATCATGTGCACACACAGAGACAACATTTAACACTTGAAACATTGAAAATTAAGAAATAATAAACTAAACAGTATTTCATTTCTGAGAATTAATACTATCGTTGTGAGTTGGCTGCAAACATATTTATGTTGTACTTTTTTAAATACTTTTTAGATATATAAAATATTAAATTATATTTATATTTGTTTATATTTTATTTGTCTATATTTCAACACATCACATTTAGGAAATTCCTGATATTTTTAAAAATATAAATTTCCTGGCCTTTCTTAGCCGTTTTTTCTTTGTTATAAATAATTTATAAAATAATTATGCTTGCTTAGAATGAAAAACAAGTTGATTTCCCTTTGAAATATATACCCAATTTTCTGTTTGTGCATCAAAAGGGGGTGTGTGACACATAAAACCTGGCTAAAATCTCGCGCCACTCATCAAGTTGCCGCCTCCAAGCCTCTTCTGCCTCATCATATTTATCATCTCCCGGCTGCTTCTCCTTCTTCATCATCATAATCGTAATCATAATCATCAACTGATGCTGTTGCTGTTGCTGTTGCTGCTGCTTGTTGTTGTTAATTACAAAAAAAATGCAAAAGCACGAAAATGCCGCTGTTTACCAAATTAAATGCTACTAATTGGACGAGTTTAGCGGCGCTCAAGTGTGTGCTTTGGCCCCGCCTACACAAACCACCCAACCACCCAACCACCCAACCACCCACCCCCCTCGAACCGAAAAAAATAAAACCCACCACTCCGGTTATGGCTTTTGACTGCGGCCCATAGGAATTTTTAATGAAAGAAGTTATTAGTATGTATCAGAAGCATCGTTAGCAGCCCCAAAATGAAAGTTGAATGATGTAGAAGTGGGCGGGGCATGTACTTACATATGGATGTATGTAAATGCATCAGACATGAGGGGGGGTTCCCAAGGTACACAGCGACAAATAAGAGTCAAATGGAGATTTATAATTTTTAGATTTATTTTGAATAATAAATTTAGAGGTTTCAGTAAAATTTTAAGGAACCTTAGGTAAAATGGATAATTTAAAATATTTTTTAAATATTTAATTTAAGCAAGTACATTTAAAAAATGTTATTACATTTAAATTTTAAGCTCTGAAGCTTGTAGAATAATGTTTGCTTAATTAAATACATTTTTTTATATATATTTTATATTTTATTATATATCATATTTTCTTTTCCAACTTTTATATTTCATTTAAATCCGATTTAGCCAGCTTTTAGTCTTAGCAAAAAATGTATGTACTAGTCCATGGTATTCTTGCTAATCTTTCCTGTCCAGAAAACCAGGACTTAAGACCAACAAATAGTAGTGTTATTTTTTGTTTTTTGTGTTCCTGCTAAGCCTGCGGCATTATTACGGATATTTCTTTTATTTATTCAGTTTCCAGCAATGTTGTTACTCTTTTTTTTTGTTGTTTTTTTTTTTTTCACGGGCGCTGCACAAACAACTAGCAATGACACACTAAAAAACACACATAATACCCCGTGCAATACTGAACGGCGATGAGCCGACGACGACGAGAGACGACGCTCCACTTTCCACTTTCTATACTTTCCAGCTGCCATTTGCCACTTTCATTTGCCACAAGCATACTATATAGCGAGACGGAGACTTTATGTGGGGCATTAAAAGCGGCGACTGCCTGCAACATTTCCTCGTAACCCCATCAGCGCTTCAAGTATTATTAATAAAACGTTGTCGCATCGTCAGAGGGGGGAGGGAAATGCCGGGAAAAGCCGGCACAAAATGGGGGCAGTGGGCGTGGCCTGACAATGCCTATGGAATAGCGAACATTTGCAACAAAACAAAATCCGGAAACCACGACAACGACCAACAAATAAATACGGGAAAAGCCAGCAAAAAGAAAAAACTGTGGAGAGAGGGTGAAAAAGTGGAAAAAAAAAATATAAAAGCTGGGTTAATAGGTCTCCATATGAAAAGGTCTAGCTTGGAGTGATTGTTTCCATCGTTAGAAGTCGAGATGGATGTGTTTTCATACAGAAAAAATGTTAAGATCAAGGAAAGTACAAGAAATTAAAAGAAGATTAGGGTGAAAATGGTTGCAATTGATAATTAACAAATAGTAGTTTTACTAACTTTTTTTTTTTGTAATTTTGTAAAACTAGGATTTTCGTTAGACTTTATTTAATACTTGTTTTCTCGTTGGCACAAGGTTGTTTCTATACGTCTGCTCTCTAGATAGTCTCTAGGTGGTGATCGCACCTCCTCGATTATGCACAGTTTTTTTTTATCGATATTTACATTCGATAGTTTCTTTTTGTTACTTTATTATGTCTTATTTATACTATTTACAATATATATATATACCTATTGGTATATATCTACTATAGGTACAGGTAGTCTCTAGATAGTGATCGCACCTCTTCGATCATGCACGGTTTCTTATCGATATTTACATTCGATAGTTTCTTAGTATTACCTTATTATGCATTATTTAGACTTTTAACAAGTTTTTGTTTCAAAATATAAAGTATACTTTCCATTTTCCGCATTCTTGGAATGTTTCTGTGTGTATCAGCCTTGGAAAAGAGTATTGCATACTTGTGGGCGGCACACGCACACATATATACACACTCTCACACAATCGCACTGCTAACGGGGTTGATGACGTTGACGTTGATGAGACGTTTTGCTGAGTTTATGCTGATTGACGCTGCGAGAAATTGTTGTTGACTTGGCTCAAACGGAAGTGGCTCCCAAAAATATAATTCATATTTAATACCCCCGTATGTGTGTGTATGTAATCAGCCGAATTTATTTGTACCAAAAATAAATAATTAAAAATGACCCCACAGACAGAGGCTCCACCAAAAACTGTGCAAAATTTAATAAATAAATAAATAGCCTTGCCACACAGACAATTTTTGACATGCCGCAGCTTTGCAGTTAATTAAAAATTGTTTCAAGTTGTCAGAGGAAAAACAAGCAAGAAAACTAAAGAGGAAAAATGTTGAATAAAGTTGAAATATGTGTGTGTGTGTGTGTGTGTGTGTGTGTTTAGTGAGGAAAATCGATAGTGGCATTGTTTAGTCATAACTTAAAGATAACCCAGGCTTAATTATGGTCTGAATTTATATATTCATAATCTATATAAACATTATTTATGGCCATGAAGTTTATCAGCAAATGAACACATTTATTTCCAAGCTAATTCCAGGTGAAAAGGCTTCTTCCAGCAAATGTCAGGCTCTTATTTTATTATTAAATTTAATTATGAAATTAAGGAGTTGACAAAGGCATCAAAATGGATAAGTCCATATGACAGTCACTCTCTCTCTCTTTCTGATTTACTCGGATTTATTGAATGAATTGAAATGAATTTTCATAAAATATTCCATACAATATTTGACTCTCTCTCTCTCTCTTTGTCTCCATTTCGGGGCGTTGGCTGAATGTGGGCGTGCCGGAGCTGCGCCTCATTAATTTAAATTTCGCACACATGTGCGTATGCGATTTTATGAAATTAATTTCGGCTGCATGGCACATTTTGTGTGGTTATGAATTTATTAAAATCGTTTTGCAAAAACTGCACCAAATGGCAAATTAAGCAGTTTAGCAGCAGATTTATGGGGGGGTGCGTCCCCTCCCCCCGCTCTTTTATGAAGTTGCCAACATTTATGGCTAATAAATATGTATGTATGTAAAGGCCTAGGGACCATATAAAGCGTTTGATTTTTATATCCCTGACAAATCAAAGCGTTGGGAGCCTTCATTTGCCTTTTAATCGCCTGCAAAAGCACATATTGCGCATACGCCATGTGGGCCGCTGTATATCTTTGTGGCTTTGAGTCAACCGAAACAATTTTTATGGCCATCAGCATTGGGCGCCAATTATGTTTGCAATGTTCACAAATTTTATGGATTATCTTCTTTATGATATTGCCTAATAACAAGCGATATTTACATATATATATGTATATATATAAAGTTAAGTGTGGTCTTTGGTTTTATCTATGAAAAGTGTTGGTTCTAGGCAGGCTTCACTGTTCTAAATGTCGACTGCCTTCACTTTCTGTGCCAGTTTCTGGGGAATTTATGCATTCAACGCTCGTTTCGGGGTCGCTGCTCATTTTCAAACTGACATGATTTTTCCTATTTTCCCCTGATTTTCCCCTGATTTTCCCCTTGGCCATCATAAATTTCATTTTTCTGTTCATTGTTTTGGCATTTGGAAATCAACGCATCAAAGATCTGCCCGAGATGCAGTTTTGCTTTGGCTTTTTAAACAGCTCCAAGTCGTAGGAATACCCTGTAATAGCTGATTTCTCTCTCTCTCTCTCTCTCTCTCTTTCTAATTAATAGTTTTTTAAATTCATAACAACTTTCCCTTTGATATATTTTTGTTATGAAAATATAAAACCAAAAAGTTAATATCAGAATATCTGTGATTCTTACAAAGTTTCCTCGCTGCATTGACTTTGCTTTGCCTTGTTTTCTTTTGTTTTTCCAATTTTCTTTTTCCTTCGCCTTGTTTATCTGTGTATTTATTTAGCATTTTTCGTGTTGTTTACTGGACAAATAAACTTTTCCACACATCATTAGCTGGGAAATGGCAATCAATGCCAGACGCGGGACAACATCAAACCCACTCCTCTGCCCTCCTCGATTTTTCCCCAGCTTCTCGGCTTTCCCCCCCTGTGCTAATTTGTTGCAAAAAAAAAAAAAAGGAACGTGCCAAGTGCTGGACAACAGCAAGGAAAGTACATCGCACGATCAAGTGAGCAACTTCATAATGGTCGTTTTTAGGCCACTGACTCTACGATGACTTCGTCTGAGAAATCGTTCCGTTGCGAAAAATCCCTGTTATTGGTCACGTACAGCCGGGTTGACTTGTTGTGCACTTTCTAAAGAAATTAATAAGTGAACGTTGTCAAGTGCAATTTATTAATACGTGGGAGGTGGAGTTGATTGATGGGATGAGACAAGGGAACCCCTGGCAAACCAGCTTTCCAGTGTCATAAAACCTACTCGGGAATCAACTATAATGTATTTATAATATATATATTTTCCGGCAATTGCAATATTTCCCCCGAGTTGCCATCAACTAATTACTATAAATACCAAAGAAAAGTAGTTGCCTCACTGCGAAATGTTGATAATTTGGCCCCTAAACGTTGCCTAATTGATTTATGGTCCTGAAACGCACTGTAGTCGCCATAGAAAGCCAGCAAATCAAATTTGTTTGTGGCTGGTTACATTATTATGCGTATTATTATCATTAGCCCAAGTCCTTCCTTCCTTTTCCCCGCTCATAATTCCATTTTCCTTCACGACATTTTTCCTTTTTGGCGCAGTCTTTCTCTGGTTTTTACGACCCAAAGTCGTAAAGGCAAATACCAGAACGAGAGACAAAACTAGATGGTGGCAAGAGGGGGAGGGGGTTAAGGAAAAGTGGGTGGAAAATTGCAGCCAGCAGCTAGCAGCTAGCAGTGTTAATGCGATCCTTGCCCACGTTTATGGCATTGTTTAAAGCCCCGCGAAACGTTCAGGAAATCAAGGGAAGCAGCATAAAAATTCCACCAGCAAATGCCAAGGAGTAAATCTATGCGGAAATTGGCGATGGAAAGCTATAGTCACAGCCATGAATCGATATTAAACGATAACAATTGTATTTTTATATATGTTTTGGGATATATCAAAGGAAAATTTAGAAGAAAATACTTTCTATATTGCTAAATATCCTCTTAACTCTCGAGTAGGTTCCACCGCTAGGCAATTCTTTCTTGTAAGTGAATCTCTTGGAGCCGATTGTTGATGATGAATCGATATTAATCGATAACAATTGTATTTTTATATATATTTTGGGATATATCAAAGGCAAATTTAGAAAGAAAGACTTTCTATATTGCTATTAACTATCGAGTAGGTGCCACCTCTAACCGATACTTTCTCGTAAGTGAATCTCTGAAGCCGATTGTAGTGGCAGTTAAGCTCTTTGCAAATTCAATTTAATGGCTCGCATAAAATGCCCGTTTACGATCCCTTAAATATTATGCTCGAGCACAAGTTAATTATGCTGAACGTTAAATAAACATCAATTAAAAAGTTGGAGGGAGTGCCTTGTGCCTTGTGCTTGTTCCTGATGGATTGTGTTGCTATGTAAACATATTTCGTGCATTTTAAAGACAACAGACGGAAAAGGCAGAAAGCCAGAATAGCGGAAAATGGCCACCGAGCACGACAATAAATATTCATAGTCGAGGCTAAATCGTAAAACAAATCAAAAGTCATCAAAAAGTGCACTTTGCTCTAATTCCCCAGCGTCGTCTCTGCTTTCTACTTTTCCTTATTTATTTTTCTTGATTTTTCTGTTGGTTTTTTTGGCCTTTTCCCTGACAAGTCATGCTATAACCCATGACCCTTTCCCCCAAAAAAAAAAAAAAAAAACGGAGAGCAAAATGGTAGAAATAAAGGAGGAAACACAGCAGGAGCAACAATCAGCATGGTAACAACTGAGCTACCCCAAACTTATTAATAAACGTTATGACGACAACAACAAGAACACACACAAACACACACAGAGAGAGAGAGAGAGAGAGACAGACAGGCAGGTCCTTGCCTTGGTACCCCCTTTCGACTCTTTTTTGGCCCCGGCACCAAACGATATCCAAATTGGCAAAGTTGGTACAAAAACGAAACGAAAAAGGCCAAAAGCAAAGCCAACAGCCAATGACAACAACAACAATAATAAGACTGCAACAGTAGCAGCAGCAGCAGCGGAATAAGAGCAATAACTATGGCAACTTTTGGTAGCAACTGCAACTCCAGCATCAACAATCAAGAATCAGCAACAATATCGCAGAGAAGCAACAGCAATATCAGCTGCATCACAAACAGGAGAGCCAGAGGAGTCTCATCATGTAAGAACCATAAGAAAACTAGCAGCCAGGAAGAGTATTAATACCAATAGCTACCAGGATCAACATTTGCAGAGGGAAAACCAGAAGCAGCAGGAGCAACACCAAAAGCCAAGTCATTGGGGTGTTATAATTGCAAAACAGTTTCCATGAAGCCCAAGAGCTCTGGAGCAGCAGTTACGAGAGCAAACCTGCAACAATAAACGCAAATATAGACGGCAATCAAGGAAGCAGCAAAACAATCAGAAAGCCAAAGGGTCTAGAGAGCTTTACCTAAACGAACTTTGCTGTATTTTACAAACCATAATCATAATAATTTCCATGTTTTCTTTTTTCTGAATTTGAATTTAAAAGTAAAAAACAATATGGGAATGGTTGAAGATGTCTAACATTGTCATCGACACCCAAGGACAATTAGTATTTTCTGGACTCCTTGCTTCGTCTCTTTCTTTGGCATGTCCTGGGCCAAAATTTGCCTCCTCTTTTGCTCGTTTTGTGATGTCGCAGCAACATTTGTGGCAATTATAAGAGGAGATTTCTTTGCCTCTTAAATGAGGAGTTGGGTGGTTGCTTGATTTCATCATTTTATGGGCCCCGCGGCATGTAAACAATTTACAATTTACAGTTTACTGTTTACAATCGATGCCCATCTGGATGTACGAATGAGAATGAAATTAGTTTTGCCATAAAATATTCATTAGGGCTCGATTCCTATTGTAATTTGCATTAATTGAATTGTTTGGTAAATTGGAAAATTCTCACCGCCGTTTGCATCATTATAAATTGTGCTTAGTTCCAGCCCAGCTTTTCCTCTGTCTGCTGTCTGCTGTCCCATAACCATAGCAATTTCCTTCACAGCAACAAAGGACAATAACAATAATAATAAAATGAATTAAATATGAACCAAAGCCAAATGCTGAAACGAATCCGAACGACCAACCCACCGCATTGTGATTAAACAGCTCAAACAATTGTCGCACGTGCGTCCATCTCAAAAATCTCACACTCGACCGCAAATTGAATTTAAAATGAGAACCGTATATGCGCATGTACAGTGCGTTTCGTGACAAGTCTGTAGCTATGGAAATATTCCCCAGAGAACAAAGCAAAATCAAATTAAACGGGAGGGAAGCTGGCAGAATAAGTTAGAATAAGTTCTAAGCTAAGGAAATTTGGTGAAATTTTTTGAAATATATTTAAAATTTAATTTAAAATTCCATTGCAATTTATTTAAAATATTTATTATATTTATTTTCTATTTATTTTATTGATTTTAAATACATTTAATTTACATAAACGTCTTTGGCATATCTCTGATAAATGTACCATTTATTGCCCGTAAATCGTTTGATTTTTTTCTTGAAAAACTTTTCTCATTTTCCCCCTCTTTTTCTTCTTCGGCTTCTTGCTATTATTTTCCAGGTAAGCTTGAAACGTGAACGTGAAATTTTCCCCCTCGGAGCATCATCAATTTATGCGCCCAAATGTAATGATGTGTATGTAAGTGAAAAGACGATTTTCTTATTGATTAAATTACACACACATGAGCACACACACACACACACACACACACACACACACTATGGGGTTTCCCCCCTTGGGCCATATAAATTGCGACCAAGGGACGCCAGCAAAATCTATATATCTGTAAATGCGATTTCGGTTTGTTGGTTATTATACTTTGATGGCCATTGGATTTGGCCCAAAATGGGCATATATATTCGATTTGCTTTGACCTTGAGTGCAATTTTTATTCCCAAAATTATGGGAGCAGCGGCATTGCATAAACGATTCATGGATTATTTTAAGCGATAGTTAAGCTGCGATAAACACTAACTCTAAACCATAAAATGGTCCAAATGGAGGGCTCTAAAATATCCCAAGAGAGAGTTATTTTTGGAGATCATTTACCCACTTGAATTGCCGTAATTTCTGATATATATTTTCTTTACGAGTACGCTTGGTTCAAAGCCAGGATCATCTTATTTCTTCACCTTTCTTAAACTTAAATTTGCCAGATCTTTACTTTAAGGAATCATCTCGTGCTTGGTCCCCCCAAAAAATACCACCCATATTAATCTCACAATTCGTTATGGACACGATTCCCTTTGCCGCCACTTAATTAATCCTGTCACACATTGCCTGGCACATCCTGCCTGCCGCACATCCTTCTTCCGCCTGTGGAATATCTCCCTGGCCAGGGCATCTCTTTCACCTTCGTTGACCGCATGCGGTGCTTGAGTTTTATGTGTGGCTCACGTAAGTATGCTATGGCATTTCGCCCAGGGATCTAGGGGGATTCCCCCACACAACCGGAAATAGCCACCCTCTACCACACACACACGCACGCACACTCACGCTCCTTGGGAGGACACGCCAAATAGTTTTGATGCCCATTTAATAAAATTTTCTATCTATTTTCCTGTCTCAGCTCGACGACTTCTCCTTGAATTCGTTTTGTCATTTATAGTGTTTGGCCCTCCCCCCGTCCCAGGCACGCCCCCTTTTTTGCGAGGACTTGCCTCTCCTTTAAGCCGGAAAGTGAAAAATCCCAAACGGAAATACATTCATTTGCTTGTTTTACTTTTCCAATTTCAATGCCGGAGAATCTCCCCTCGTTCCGACTTCGTTACACATGTAGGAACAGTGGGCGGTGGTGCTGGGTTGGTGTTGGTCCTGGGAGGTCCTTGCCGCAGTCACGTTTAAAACATTAAAGTTAGATTTATGACTTTTCGGGTTATAAAATGACTTTAGATTGATTCCCGTCACATGATGACAGTTTTTCGTTTTTCATCTGCAAGCCAACAAGGACCTGTGCCCCGGCCACCGCGGCCACCGAGGCTCCAAGGCTCCAAGGCTCTGAAGGCACCATGTGTGGACAATGAATTTTTAAGTTGTTTATAAGTTAAGGAATTGGAAGGATTCCGGAGCGGGTGTTTCTTGAGGAATATCTACCTCTTGGCCGCACATTTCCGCATTTTCTCATGTGCGCCGCCAACAAATTTATGACGCTGAGTGGCGGAAAATTTGGAACTTAATATTCTAGAGAACTCTGTGTTTTTCATTTTATATAATGGAATGTATTATATGGAAAAAAGTGGGTTATGTATTTCTAATTTTTTTTATTTATTTGTTAAAAACATTTAAAAATTTTATAAAAGTTTTGAAAGTAAAAGAAAAATCTAGTAATATCCTAAGGTAAGTTATATTTTATCCTCTCTCTCTGGTCGCAGCTTCTGCTTTTTTCCCATTTCCCACAGACCCAATTTAAGCTGTGTTTTCCCCCTCGCCCCCCTCTAGACTCAAGTGAAAGCGCCTCTTAGCGCACACTAATGTTAATTTAACATTTTAGCCTAATCAAAGGCCATTTTTAATTAGCCTCCGACCAGGCAGCACCCCGATTTGGCTCGCTTTTCCGCCGATCTGCGTGGATTTTCCGCTAACCTCAAATGCTGATGAAGAAATGCCATGACAGAGTTGCATTTCCGATGGCAACCCCTTTTTGGAATGAAACGGGGCCATCGTGCATTCATTAGCGTGTCGTTGGGATCTCTTTCTCTCCTCCTCTGACAGCGGCCGAGAAAATGGAAAAGTCGGTGGGCACCAGGGCACCAGGGGGGGGGGGGAGGGGGGAGGAAAAATCAGTGGCAACCGGACCGCGATAGAGTTATCAAACGTAGCCGCAGCGAACTATTAATGAAGGTGGTGGCAAGAGGACAGGAAAAGGGGGCTAGAAAAGCTGGAAAAGCGGGCAAGTGGGGGGTGTCGGTTTCACTTTACGTGCCACTGCACACATTGTGGCAGAGGGAGAAGGCTAGATAGAAAATCAGAGAAGGAGGAGCAGAAAGAGAGAGAGTGAGCGGAGCAGGGGATTTGAAGCGCTAATTACGTGGTCATTAATTGCGCTAATTATTTTTCATTTTGCCCAGCGCACTTTTGCTCTCCATCGCTATTGCTGTCTCTCCATCTCGTTTCCACCCGTGCGCTTGGCTTTTCAATTTCCATCCATTTCCATTTTTTGCGTCATTTGCATTCCGTTTGTTCCTTGTCTCCAGGTTCCCATTTCTGCTGTTGTTCTGGTATTTTCAATTTGCAGCAAGGTATTTCCCTAAGAAGCATAGAATGTGGGGCAAAAACTAACAAAACGAGACACAAAATGCCAAAAAAAAAAAGAAAAGAAAACGAGAAAATGCAAGCCAGGTGACTCTGCTCTGCTCTCCTCCTGTTCCATTCCATTGCATTTCTCGTTTTATCTCATTATTTGCATGGCTTCACCTTTTTTGTGGCGTCTCCTCGCATGGCAACTTATTTGATTACCGCCAACTCCACGCGTTGTTGGCTTTGTTCCTCTTCCGGTTGGATTCCATTAGTTTCTGTTCTTAACTTTGTTTCGTTTCGTTTCGTTTATTTCACGTGCAATTAGTTTATGGTTTCTTTCCATGTTCCTTTTCGTTTTGTTTGCTAATTCGTTTCTCTTGATTTTGTTTCATTTCATTCTTATATTCCCTTTTGTAATTGAATTGAGTTCTTTTTCCACCTGTTTTCTTTTGACTTTGTTGTGCTGTGTTAACTTAATTTGTTTCATTCCGTTTCATTTCGATTACAGCTTACTTTTTTTCTTGTTTCATTTAGTTTTATTCTTTAATTTGCTTCTATTTTCTCTGTAATTTTATTTTGAGTTTAATCATCCTTTTTGTATCTTCTTTTCCCATCGTTCCTATGAAAGTTCCTCTGTTCCATTTGATTTTTAGACTGAAGATTCCCATTCCCATTGATTCCATTTGAATATTTTACAAGAAATTGTTTCATTTTCGTTGAATTTTACCCAACAGGTAATTTCTACTTCGACTACTCTCCCTTTTCCCCTCCCCCACCCACCTTCTTGCTAAAAATTTTCCTTCCAACATTTTCCTGTTGTTGTTATTCATATTTTTTCATTACGTCCATTTTCTTATGCACATTTCTGTAATAAGAAAATGCGCATGAGGTAATTTTCCTGGCTATTTGCAGCATTCTGCAAATTGGGCACAACAAGGGGGTGGTGGTGGTGGAAAATGAAGGAAAAATATATAGGGTGGGGGATGTTTTAGGGTAAGCCGCAAGTGACCGACATTTTGTGTCATCGTCGACCAGAAATGAAAATGGCTAAAACTGTGGCAACGGAAGAGATGAACACGCTGCGAGAAAAAGGGGGTGTGGCATCCGCCCAGGGGAAATTCGAGAGGGGAAATTAGGGGAATGAGAGAGAGAGAGGGGGGGCGCAGGCAAAAGCGCCTGGGAATCGGCGGTAGTCGGTGTCACTGGTAATTTGATGAAAATGATGCCACCGCTGCTCCATTTTACACTTGGCGCTAATTGAAAGTTTCATCATCAGGGCCGGTCTGGGAATGCGAAAAGGGGGCGTGGCCGTTGATGGGGAATGCGGGGGGAAAATAAAATCAGAGCAGCGAGTAAGGGATTTCCTTTGAATGGACGCTGATCAAAGGGGGGATAATTGAACGAGATTAAAACGGATTAAAGGATTAATTAGATGATGGGATAATGAAGAGAGAGCTAAGGTGAAATGCAGATTCCATAAATCACACGGGAGTTTGAAGGGCTAAGTATGCCAAGGAAATGATTTCAATTAGTCAGGAAATTTAATAAAATATTGAATTTAAAAACAAGAAAGGAAGCTAACTTCGGCACGCCGAAGTTTGTATACCCTTGCAAATATTATTTCATTACATTTTACCTATACTTATTATGTTTACAGTTTGACAGTTACAGTTTTGCATTCCCAGCATTACATTTTGTATACATCTACCGATCGGTTTATATGGCAGCTATATGATATAGTTGTCCGATTTTTATGAAATTTATACCAAAATTCTAGAACAATAAAAAAAGCCTATATCTCAGAGTAGATACAAATACGTTGAAAAACAACGAAGCTATAATTTTTTTCCTATTAATTTCCCGATCGTTCCTATGGCAGCTATATCATATAGTCGTCCGATTTTCATAAAATTTTTACCAAAATTTAGAAATAATATAAAATGGCCATATCTAAAAAATGGTGCAAAAATATTGAAAAACAGCAAAGTTATAATTTTTTTTCTAAAAATTTATCGGACATTTGTATGGCAGCTATATGATATAGTCGTCCGATCCGGCCCGTTCCGACATATATAGCAGTGAGAGTATATAGAAGACTATATGCAAAGTTTCATTCAGATAGCTTTTAAACTGAGGGACTAGTTTGCGTAGAAACGGACAGGTGGACAGACGGACAGACGGACAGACGGACAGACGGACAGACGGACAGACGGACATGGCTAGATCGACTCGGCTGTTGATGCTGATCAAGAATATATATACTTTATAGGGTCGGAAACGTCTCCTTCACTGCGTTGCAAACTTCTGACTGAAATTATAATACCCTGCAAGGGTATAATAAGGTAAAATATATATTTACACAAAATTATTCAAAGTCTCTGCTAAGTTTTACATTTTCCTCCTCTTAAGTTTGCTTCTGTGAAAACCCCAGCATTATTTAGATAAATTACTGGAGTTGGGGGACACATTCACATTCTGGGAAATTAAAGCACACACATGTTTCCAAAGTCATTTTCCCCGGTCTTGACTCTGCCAGTTTGTCCCCATTTAGGGCCTTTAGTTATCTGCAAAGTTTCGGTTCAGATTCCGGTTTGTCTAATGCCTAATGTCTAATGAAATAAATGCGAACTAATTATTTATTTAGATCTCGCTGGCAGTTTGCTCAGCCATTCAGCTGGAGAGGAAAAGTTTTCATTTCGCCGACTTGTTGGGTGGGAAAATCGTGGCGTTGGCAGTGGCCAAACAATTTTTCGGGGAGGGCACTCATAAGGGCATCATGGGGAATGTTTCAACCGTTTACATAAAACTTGAAATTAATCAGAAAACTGTTTGTCCAGTCCAAACTGCAATTTGCAGTTGCCAGTTGCCATTTTTGGACCGCCAAGTTGAGAGCAAATATGATGGCGGAATGTTTAAATTGCTGGGCCATTTTGTCGTTCAAACAGCGGTGGGGTGGCGGCCGATGTCCCGTTATGATGGCCAAAAGGACCAGCACACACACACACACAGAGAGAGATCCTGGCGACATAATCTGTGACATTTTCTTGCCCGCCTTTGTTTGTTTAAAGCTCAAACAATCGAGAAGGATTTACGGGACTGGGTTTTTGGGCGGGCACGTATCTAATTTATGCCATCTAAACAAAATACAAACAACAAAAGACCAACACAAAGTTTCCCAACAGCAGGACATGTGCGTGTGAGGGAGTGTTGCGTGATTTTGGTATCTGGAAAACGGTTTTCCACCACGTCTCCTTGGAAAAGTGTTTTGTCTAACTTTTGTCTTTATGAATTGTATCTTTTACGGTTTGCAGTTTCGCCTTTTCCATCTTCAAGTTTGATTGTTTTGTCTACATTTTTTTGATATTAAATTCAACTAGCTGCAGAGAGATCAAAGAAAGAGTTTGATCTTCCGGGAAATGTATTGAAATATTTCAAATATTTCAAGTTTTGCTAATAGAGAGATTCAAGATGATCTCATATAGGTTGGGCTTCATATTAACCCTCCAGAAACGTTTCTTAACTTCATTTTCTCAGTGTATTTAGAACAAAGGTAGGAGGGTCGGGGTGGGTTTGGGGGAGACAGTAAGAGAGAGACATAAACGGACAGTTGAGAATTATGGCCGATAAAGTTCGAATTCGGATTGAAAGGGACGAAAGGAAGGCAGACGCCGTGACTTGGACAGATTGAACATGTCGCCGCTTTTCCTCCCCCTTGCTCTACGGCTGGGAAAACTGTTACGCTCCACTGTCCTTTATATATATTTTATTTATTTTCGTTAAGTTTTTGTCGCCCACAAGAAGTCAGCCCCTCCCTGCGTTGAGCTGGCGAGGCGTGTAATTTGAAACTTGGCACTCGACGGGGGAATGACTCCTTCTGGCCAAAAATGTTGCCATGACCTCTGACAAATAATTCGAAAGGGGTTCAAATGCAAATTGCCAGTATTTTGTAATCTCTGGAGAGCCCCCGAACAGGGGGTTTTACCTTAAAAGTCAATACTTGTTTTATATTATTGCCAAGTTTTGGGTTTATTCTTAAAGTATTTAATGTAAAAAAAGAAATATTAAGGGGCTTAGCTGCTTGGATCTTTGAATAAATTCGTCTTTTTTAAATCCCGTTCACACTGCACTATATATATATATATATATATCGTTTCGTCATGGCAGCAGCTGCACTCTTCACATATTTCCCATGGGTCCTGGTAAATATTATTTGACAACATTTGAATTCGCTTTACGGCAACCGCAAAAAGCCAAACGGCAAATGGAAACGGAAGCAGCTGTCCCTATCTACTGCTCCTGGTTCTACCTACTCCTCCTGGTCCTACCTACTCCTCCTTCCTCCTCCTTGCCTAAGCATGTGTCAAGTGGCAGGAGAAGGCATTGCCAGTCACGCCCCACCAGCTTGCCACAAACTTTGCATATTCCCGCTGCATTCCTGCTGCATTAATCAAAATGTTAAGTAAGAAATTGGAATTGGAATTGAAATTGAAATTGATTTCCGGGCAAGTGTTCAATATTATTCCGCAGCAGCAGCAGCAGCAGCAGCAGCAGTTGCAACATCATTTATACTCCACCTGACAAAAGTTGCCAGCTGAAGGGACATTTTTTGCCCGCTATCCTCGTGGACAAGGTCCTAGAAAAAGTTCTGCTGGTATATTTGCTTGCCTTCCATCTTCCTTTTTTTTATTCTTTCATTTTTTATACTTTTTTGTTGCCATGCAACTGCAACAGCAATCGTTTATCGCCGCTGCGAACATTGATTGGCAAGTTGACTTCGAATTTGGCGTTTTATTTTCCCTATTCTGGCCCTCTCACCTACCAACGGCAACTTTGTTCAAGTTCCGCTGAGTTGTATTAGCCCAAAAGGTGAGGTGAACAGCACAGTGGCTGTCGAAAGTGTGCGGCTGACAGTGAGCAAATGCCTCGGGGGGGAAAAAGGTTGAATGCAAATATTTAAAAATTAGCAAGTGTCGGTGGGATTTGGAATACATTATTTAAGGATTTCAATGTGATATATATATACAAAATATATATTTTATTTTGAGGGTCCTTTAGAATTTGTGGCCATAGTTTGCCCCCCTCGTCTAGGACTCACTGCATCCACAGTGTTTCCGTATCGCTTATACATCTGGCCATAAAAAAATTGGTGTCGAGTGCTGGGTTTGTCGATTGTCGAGTGGCTCGCCACCCGTCTCTTTCTGCCGGCCTGCTGCCGTCTCTTTCTGGCTGGTAATGCGCTAATTAAAATGCCTGAGCTGTAGGAAAAACCAGAGCAGTTTCTGGGAATGCAACCTGCAACTTGCAACTGAAGTGCGTGTGTGGGTTTGGTCTCGTGGGGGGAAAGGTGGAAACTGGCTGGAGGATAAGCTTTTTGACTTGCCACTTATTAACTTGCCAAGCAATTATGGCCTGAAGATGGAGCGCCGAGAGCGGAAAGGAAGCCGAGAAAAGATTTCAGGTCGTTGGACCAGACCAGCAGTATTTCCGTAGCCTGGCTTTTAGCCTGGTTTAACTATCCCTGCCCCTATCCCTGTCCCTATCCCTGTCCTTATCCTTATCTTTATCCTGCCAGCGATGCTCGATGCTTTCTGTGTAATTGCTCGGAGCTCGGAGAACTTTCAAGGGAGCTGGAGCAGGAGCAGGAAGTCGTCTCGTGTGTGTGTGTGTGTGTGTGCTCTTAATAGGTAACAAGACAAGTCGCAAAAAGGCAGACGACGTCCGACTATCTCTGGGCACCTCTCTTTGGCTCCTCTGACTGACTGACTGTCATTATCTGCATCAGCACGCGTAAACTTCGTTTGCACCAAAAGCAAAAAAAAAAAAATCAAGAAAAAAGGGAGAAAAATAAAAATCTTCCTCTTTTAAAAAGAGTGAAAAATATAAGGAAAATTCTGAAGAAATAGGGGTGCAGATGGCGAGAAAAGCTGGAAAAGTGGTAACTGCTGGCGGAACAAGAAGTCATTTCTTTTAAGCTCTGCGGAGGCACTTTGCCGTGTGCATTTTGAGCCGTTGCTGCCTCGAAAAATATGGCCAACAGTGGGAATAAAAATGAAGGAGACAAGGCTATCAAAATGAAAGATTGACACTTGAAGCGATATAAGCACTTTGACATTTAATTCTTTTAAAATGTTTATAAAATACAACGAGAGATGTTAAATATTTCGTTGAATATTTATTTATTTATACAATTTTGAATTTAGAATTGATCTTTTTACTTTTAATTGTAATAAATAAAATTGTGTGGCTCCTTTTTATTTGCTTATAATTTTCTTTTAAGCTTTACTATTCCCCAAAATGACTGCCTTCAGATTTTGGTACTTTTCGTACTTCCTATTTTATATTCTGTTGGTTTTCCCTGCTTCCTATTTTTTTGTTTTTTTTTTTTTTGGTTAGTTATTTATGTATGTAACATACACTTACCTACTTATGGGGGCAAACCTCTTCGCTGCTTTTCCACCATTTCCTGGGAGTCCGCTTCTCGTTTCATTTTTGGTTTCATTTCATTTCCTCGGCTTACCTTCTTCCTTCATGATGCGTTTTTCCCCGCTTCTGGCGCAATTCTAATGGGAATTTACAATTTTTCACCAAAAAGCGCCGGCTTTTCCCTCCTCCCCCTGGCCATCCTCATCGTTGTTTCTTGCATAAAATGAAATTGTATTGCATTTTTTTGCCTTCATTTTTCTTCTCATTTTTTTTACGCTGTGTTCACTGCTTTATGGCTGGACACAGAATTGCTGCCTCAGCAGTAGAGCAACCAGTACACTGAGAGAAAGTTAACTGTGGAAATGAAATATTGAAAGAATCCGTTGAAAATTTGAAGAAAAATTGTAAATATTTCAAAGGGATATCAAGTGCCAAATGAGACCATACTTTCTCTCAGTGCATCCAGGCTGCAGCTCCAGTTAGTGCTACTCCAGTTGAAAGTTGCCGCTGTCTTGGGCTTGGCTTTTTATGTCCATTGCTCGCCACTCTCCAGTGGAGCACAATAGAAAATCGCGAGAGCAGCATGAAAATTTATGATGCATTTCTCGGCGGTACAGTACTCCCTCGCTTAACTCGTTTCGTTCGAGTCTCATGCTTTCAAATTATTGCAAACTTAAGTGAAATTTATATAATTGTAATGGAATTTATATTAGATTTTTTCGTTTTTTCCCCTTGCCCCCCGGAAGCGAAGGGATATACATAATAGTTGTAGTTGCAAACTGACAAATGGATGGATGGGCCAGGCTCCAGGCTTCCCCCCCAAAAGCTCTTTGGGGAATATACCATTGTCATCGCCTCGGTCTCGTTTTCTTATTTATTTTGTTTACATTTTGCCGGGCAGATGGCACACAAGAGCTGTGACACAGATTTCGCTTTATTTATTTCGATTACTTAAGCTCAAGAATCATAAAAATAGTCGAGTGGCGAGTGGTGGAAGGGTGGACAGAAATTAGCTACGAACTCGGACCGTTGAAAGAAATTGAAAGGATCGCAAGAAAAGGGCGAAAGGAAGTCTCAACTTTCCACTACAAACTTATTCGTAAAGTATTTGATGGAGAATTGCTTTTTATTATGGCGGAGGGAAAGGGAAGCTGGGGAAAGTGAGCTGGAAAAGTCAAATGAAGATGCTGAAAGTGAGCTCAAGGGGCAGCAAATGCAAATTGAAGCCGTCAGGCTTATTATTTACCGGATTTATCGGTGGAAAATGTAATAGAGCTGTTGGATAATTGTTCTTTGACCCTTAGAAGTACTAATAAAATGTAGACCTCACATTAATGAATAGTTTATGAAGGCCTACAGGTTAGATGGTCACACTGTTGGTTGTATTAGGGTGTGACCAGTAGTAGGAGTAGATAGATAAGTAGATTTAATAGATAAAATATAGATTAAATGCTGTAAGAATTTAATTAAAATTGTTAAATTAAATTTGTTTAAATTCGGAATCAGAAAACTTAATAAAACTACAACTTCAGTATCTGATTACAAGTTTACAGGGTAATACTGTTTATTTATTTTGTGGTGTGACCATTCCCATGTGAATAAATGACCATACTCTATCTCCTAACGCTTTAAAGAAAAGTCCCCCTAGAGCCTTTGTATAATCCGATAATATTCTATATTCTGAGAACCAGAACCACACACATTTCACTTTTAATTATCCCTTATCACAAATCTTTGACACAGAATTCCACACATTGTTAATATTGCTTTTCTTACTAAATAAAAAGTAAAAATACAAATAAAAAACCATAACAAAACTAAACACAAACACATAAAGAAAGTCATTAGTTTATCCTGTTTATAAAACTCTTCTCTATACAAGTTAAGAATAAAAACAAGTCTAAAAATATATCTCATATAATAAATATATGTATATTTTCCTACGAAATTCAAGACAATGAACACGATAAACCTACATTTCTGTTCGCCTCCCTGGACAATCCTTGGACCATAGTCGGATATGATGAAAGTTATAGATTGATAGATAAGAAAACCCAAAGGGAAAAGGATACAAAGGACCAAGGGGCTTGGGAATCACAAGTGAGGAGTCGTCTTTGAGATGTCTTTCTCCCTTTGCTGTTGTTTTGTTGTGTTTGTGGCTGCTGCTGCATAAAGGAGAGTGGAAAAGTGGGAAAAATGCTAGCAAATAGTTTTCCGCTTGCCGCCGCATACAATGGGATTTGTTTAGGGATGAGGGGCAGGGTGCAGGGGGCGGATTAAGGACGATGGCGGCGTGTTCTTTATCAATTTTATTCGTGAAATATATTTCCGAAACATTTGCCATTATATTTGCATTAGTAGCCACAGCTTCCGCTTCCCTTTTGCCGCCCCCAAACTATGAGATGTGGCTCAATTCTGAAGACTGAGTCCCCCTTTTTTCAGTGTCTAACTGGGCCGCTGGTAAAGGTGCACTGAGAGAAAAGTAAAGATAAATAAATATAAATTTTTAATATATTTAAAAAATGGTTTCTTTGATTAATTTTGATTTGTGTTGGGAAAATGTTCCTTAAGCTATTGCAATTTTTTTGTTTAGTTAAGTTAAAGGAGGAAGTGTGACCTTAACCTTATAGGTTTTATGGTCACACCAATTATTTAATAATTCTTAATAAATGAAGACTCTATTCTACTTTTTCTCAGTGCTTAATTGTGGGCACTGGACAATTCGACGCCAATGAAAAGGAAAAAAGGCAAGGCGTAGGCATTCAAAGAACTATCCTCGCACACCACAATACACACATACATATATTTATATATATATTTTTTTATACATATATATGGAGTCTATTCCCTGGCGGAAACTGCTTATCACACATTTCCACACAGCCACGCAAAATCACACACACACACACCAAAACCAAATACAATACAGGAATTCCAAAAAAAAAAAAAGAAAAGAAGAAAAAAGAAAGATAAATGTACCAGGGGGGCAGAGGAAAAGGGGGACAGCTGTGGAGTAGTGGAGTAATAGCACAAAGAATGATGCGTAGACATGATTTCCGTGCGGTTGATTCCGCTCTCCATTCCCAACACTCGCCTTTTCCCTGGCACACTGCTTTCGATTCGAGACGGAAATTGTTAAATGGAAATTTCCATAAATTTCAAACAGCATGGGGTGGCAGCAGCAACCCCACTGATCGAGTGTGAGCCGCAAATTAGGTTTGTTGGGTTTTTCCAAAGGCTTATTTTTCCATGTCTTTAAGATGGTTTGCTGTCTTGGTAATTCCTAGGTAATTTTATATTTTAATTTCTATATTTTAAGATATATTTTTGTGGTATTTATGCTTCGTACCCATTGCTTTTACAAGGTAATCCTACTTTCTGGCTTGCTTTCCTCTAAGTTTTTCCTAGTACAAACTGCATTTCATCTGAGGACTTTCATTTAAAGCTTATCCTTAGAAATTTTCCATCTTCTGCTCCTTACATTTATCTTTTCTTTTTCTTTTTTAAGAGCCTATGTTCCACTGTTTTAAGAGAACGACATCCTGCTGGTAAACTATTCGCTTGGGGATTTAGTTTCTGGTACCTTTTTGTGCGTTATCTGCATGATTTTGCATGCCCCAGAGAAGCCGGTGGAAACTGGGCGCTGGAAGATAGAGAGAGAGATTCAAGTGGAGGCGGGAGCTGGAGGCAGTGGCAGCCTGGCAGCCTGGCAGCCTGGAGTAGCATGTAATTCATCTTATTCCCCAAAGACAACCACCAGCGACAAAGGAGACACGGACGCTTGAGCTTACAATTCCGGTGGGCAAATTGAGCGGGGAGGAGGCGGACAGGGAAATCCTAAGGAAAACTGGAGGAGATCTGGGTAACTGGAGACGGGAAGGGAGAAGGAGACAGGAGACGGGAGACAGGAGAGACAGTCAAAGGCGTTGCTGTCGTCGCGTTTTGTGCGTGTCTCCATTGGGACATAAATGCCATTTGGCCCCACCAGGAACGGGAACGGGAACAGTGAGGGGTGGTGGTGGGTTGGTCTGTGCGTAGACCAGGCACGCGCCTCATTACCACCCCCCCCCAGCCCGCCCATTTTTCTGGCCAATCCCCAATCTCTTTTTGACGCATAAAATGCGTAATGAATTTTAGATTTCATTTCAATGGCACACAGAGAAAGAAAGTTATGGCCACAGGCGCTCGAGGATTTTGCTTTTGCCGGCCTCAGCTTTTCCAAGAGCCCAGGAAAACTTTTATTTGGCCATTAAGTGCGTGGAGAGCAGCCGTCAAAGTGTTTAGTCGAATGGCCTGCAAATAGTTTTAGGTGATTCCCCAACTGGGTGTCGGTGAAAATCTTTTTAAAGGAGAAAGCTATGACTTGAAGGGTTTATTTATAGAATTTGAGAGTCTTTTTTAAAGATAATTTTGGCTTCTTTGAATTTAAATATTTATGAAATAAATTTGGTTTAAAAGGAAATGAATAAATTCATTAAAGTATTACGCATACGCACTGTGATCTTCAAAAACCTAAACTTTTACAAATACGGAACATCAATTATTTAAACGTTTTAACATTCGTTCGCAGGAAAATCCCATTTGTCACCTCGAATCCAGTCTGAACCTTGCACTTGAACCACGCCCCTTTGGGGGGGGGGGGGGTTGGAGCGAGGCGGAGGCCTGGGAAAAAACTGAACTATTTAAACAGCATTGAGCATAATTTTTCATTCAGGGTCGTTGGCTTGGCACTTGCCACGAAAAGCTGCGACGCTGCGGCTTCTTTTTTATTATCTACTGCACAGCAGACAGAGGCAGACATCCTCTCTACTCCCTCCTACCAAGCATCCATCCTTTGACTTTTCCAATCTCCCCAGCATGCCCGCCGCCTGCGGTCCAAGCTGCAAACATAATTTTTCTTGGTTCTAATGCCAGATAAACGCAGACAAGAAGTAAAATACATGAGACCAGAGCGGTGGCCAAAAAAAAGCACAAAAAAAACACAAAAAACACTGAAAAACTACACAAAAAAAGGAGGGAAAACTGTGAAAAAAAAACTGAAAAACTAAAGACGAAACCGAAAACGATGCTGGGAAAAAGTTCCTTAACCCCACCATCATATTATTTTCAACATTTATTTGCCATGCGTAAATACACAAAAAAAAAAGGAAAATATATATATATACCGGGTAGGGGGCACCATTTTTTGTGCAATTTTCAAAGGCAAAGTGGTAAAGTAAAACGGAAAATGGGTTTTCCAACCCGCCAGCAGCCCAGCCTTCACTCAATAATAAATGCAAAACTGCAGCGGGAATGGAGAATTGCATTTTAGGTAAACATGGAGCTGGAGTTCTCTCTGCTTTGGGGGGATTTTCGGGGAAAATGGCTGCAGAACGGGCGCAGAAAAGTGGGTGGGCCAAGAGGGTGGCTATGGGTTAAATGGGCGGCTGGGCCACTGTGGGGTTAAGGCGTGTCCTGGCGCTTGTCCAATTGACGTAAATCGTGCCCAAGTTTTGGCAGCCAAAATGACTGCGGCTAAAGCCGAGACAGCAGACAGAGATGGCCACACTGAGGGAGAAAGAGAGAGGGAGAGAGAAAGAGCAAGTGAGACAGAGAAAGGCAGCCAAGGAGAGGTCAGCAAACTTGGCGGTGTGTAGCCAGCAGCAGCCTCCAAGTACTTATCGATAAAGTTATATGTATTTACGGAACGCTAGGCAGCAGGCGTAGCCCCAAAAATCACAAACACGATCAGGGGACCAGGAGCCAAACCAGATTTGATTTCGACCCGAAATTCAGTAGTAAAAAATTCTATAAAAAATTCTATAAAAAAACCCAAAATTCGAGCAGAATGGATCAGCCAAAGACCAATGTCTCGACCATCGATGCTGAGACCGAGCCAAAGTTACCAGCACCCGCGACCAAGGTGTTGCTCATAGGATCAAGTCCCGTAACGGCAGAGATCGAGATCCAGGCAGTGCCAGTGCCCGAGGACACGGGCTGTGTGCTTCGGCTACGGCTCGCCTCTCAGGTGCCGCAGACTTCGCGGCGGCGCGTCTGCTTCCACGAGGGCGTCGTCGACAACGAGCACTTGAATCGGCGCAAGTCCAAGTGCTGCTGCATCTACCGCAAGCCGCATGCCTTTGACGAGAGCTCTTCGTCTGCGGACGATGAGTGCGAGCACTGCTTCGGCCATCCGGAGGTCAGGACCCGTAACCGGCTGGAGAAGCAGCGTAGGCGTCGGCCAACCTGCGGCTGCTGCTCCTGCGGGGCCTGTCACCAGACCACCAATCAAGGTGAAGGCGGCAGTCAGACGGAAGTCCACAAGCAGCAGGAGCTGGAAACCCAACAGGATGAGGGTCAGATCGTCACCGATCGATGTGAGCCCACCCAGGAGCAGTACGAGTCCCCAGTCCCAAGCCATTCTTGATGTTTTCTCGTGATCACAATGAAATTAAAAACCCACCTTGGTTGATATGTTACTTGACTTGGTAAAGCTGTAGTTTGCATCTAAAGATAGGGTTGAGTAATCCCTGCTGATCCGTACCCAGTTAATTGAATTTTTCGCTGCCTTGTACTGTGTGGAAGGAAAACGTCGGTAAAGGCAAAAATGCGCTTAGAAAATGCTATCCTGTTTCTGTCACTCAGCAGCCAGAAAACCGCAAAAAAATGTCACGCCCCTTGCTGAGTCTCGACATGTTTACGCCCCCAGAACTCCCCATCCCTGACACTTAATCTCCGGAACCCAGGCACCCGCCAAGCACCCAGCATCCAGCACAAGCTGCCAGCTTACAGCCAGCTACAACTCCCCCCAACTCTATTGATTGATTATGCGAACTGTCTGCGCGAACTTGTAACTAGATTAATGAACTTTTCGCCATGGATGCAGTGCATCACGACGAGGGCCTCACCTCTCCCTCTTCCTCTCTTCCTCTGTCTGCAGTTGTCGTGTGGAAATCCTCGCCGCAGTTTCCAGTTTTGGGCCGAACTTTGTGAGGGGGGAAACTCAAGTTGCCAGCAAGGCGACGCCCTGGATTCCAGTTTAAATTGGTTTAAATTCAAGTTAATTTTAGTATTAAAATAAATTCTATTAAATTTGTTATACACTATGCCTTTATCTATGACTTGTAATTTATAGTTTTCCCTGCATTCCCCCATCTAGTTTCAATTCCCTGCTTAATCTGTGGCAGTTTTTCGGTGGCCAAAGTGAAGCTGAGGCCTCGCTTCAATATTGTCGAGGGCCAGAGGCGTGCACAAAAAGGGGGTTATGCAATGGCACAAATTTCGTTAAAAAAAGAAAAAAAAAAATGAACACAAAAAAATGGAGCGAAAAATTTCTGTTTTGGTTTCTCTGCTGCTGCCAAACTTTGAACCCTTTTGCGAGTGTGTGTGTGTGTGCGAGTGTGTGGCATTAAACCACAACTCAATATGCGCTCTAGTATGAGTGAGTATCTATGTGCTACCCCCCCGTATCTGTCTGTGTCAGTTGCCTTAGTCGTTTTTTATGAGGTCTCTTGGCGCTTGATTCCGCGGCCCCAAACCGCATTTGAAGTGCCTCTGCAAAAAGAAAATAAATATATATACCCATGTATCCATATATATAAATGAAATGGGGAGCATACAGGCAGAGAAAAAGGTAGCTAGTTTTTAAAGAAAATAAACCCAAATAAGTTGATTTTTAAAGTTGTATTTTTAATAAATATTTAATTGAAATTTATTTTGAAAATAATATAAGAACCGTGAGTCCTGAGACTTGCTTTTAATTAATAGCCACTTTTTTCGCCCAGTGCACTGTTTGCATAACCCATACATGCATCTGTTTCATGTGTGTGTTTTTATCCCATATTTGCAATGGAGCTCTAACTTTTTTAACTTGGTCAATGGGTCGCCGTCAACGAAGCTGAGTGTTTCCTCTTTCTATATTATTTATTTTCCTTTTTTCTTTCTTTCTTTTTCTGCTGCGCTTTGCTCTTTTCCCGGCTTCTGTTTCAGTTTTAGCTAGAATATAAAAAGAGAGAGAGAGAGAGAAAGGATGAAAGAGAGCCCGCAAAGGATCTGTGCCAGGCAAATGATTCCTTCTCCTTCAATGATTAAGTTGATGAGGCCGCGGATGACATAAAAGATGCTTGCTTTGAACATGACACAAATTCAGGACATGCAGGGGGAAAAACCGAGTGAAAAGCCAAGCTAAAATATGACTTTACCAAAAACAAATTAAATTCCAAAATTCGGATAAAAATTATAAAAATTATTGTGAGAAAATCTCCTAAAAATATTTAGGAAGAATCGAATCAAGCTCAACCCCCCCGCAAAGCTAATCCCAAAATGAGTCTTTCCTCTAAAGTAATCCACTAATTGCTATTAAAATTAATCTGGCCCCCCGAAGCCAAGTTAGAGGTCGGAAAATGTGGGGAAAACACCTTTCCCCTAAGCCGGGGCCATAATGCCCAAATAGCTTTGAGGTCAGCAATAAACAATTTGCGAGCAATTCCACAGAAATATTGTGGTCAAGTGTAGGAAATGTGCCACAAGCCAAAAAGGACCCGAAACTCAAAAGACACTGATAATGGACCACAAAAAAGGGGGGCGGCCCCGGCACGGTGGAAAATGATATCTGTTTTTGGGTCCGTTTTCCTCCCTTTTGACCAGATACAAATAATGAGGCAAGCCACAACAATTACGGCAAACAAACAAACAAACCGAAAATAAATCTGGGAAAAAAATAAAAAAGCAATTGAGGCAAGGCAGCCAGAGGTGGGTAAAAAGGGGGCACCAGCCGGAGGAAACCTGGGAAAGCTGGGAAAGCACTTTATGCTTGTAAACGCTGTGAAATGTGCCAAAGTGAATAATTTCTTTTTAATTTCCACTTAAGTGACTTTTAAATGCTTTTCACACACACACGCATACCGGCGAAGAGGGAAAAGCAAAGAAGTCAAAGTAAAGGGTCGGAAAATGAGGGGAAAAAGCGGAAAAACCTGCCAGACGACACGTCACTTTGACGCCTTCTGGTGTCGGAAATTGGCAGAGGCAGAGGTATGCGTTGCGGCAGGGAAAATTAAAGGAGATTGACCCTACGTTTGATTTTCCCACAACTCATGTTTTCCAGGATTTTTCTCTTTCTTAATTTTTAATTATCTTGCTTTATGAATTTCCTATTTTCTGTAGATCCTTTAGTATTTATAACTATTATTAAAATATATTTAAATTATTAAAACAAACAGAGCTCTGTTTAAAATTACACTCCTGTTTTCTTCCGTAAATTTCCCCATGAAATACCAACTCATTTTCCTCTTCATTATATATACGTTTACCTCATGTTTTCCCCGAGCACCAAACCCTCTTCTTTGGTGCCGATGCCGTTTATGTAATTGACTTCATTGCCAACAATCGATTCAAGTACAAAAGCAGCTTTCTTTGTGCCCTCAGTTTGGTTTTCCCCGAGCATCCTTACATTTTTTTCTTCTTGTTATTTATGGCTCACAATTTGAAGGCTTTTGAGCAATTTTTGAGCATCGAAATGAATCCCACTTGAGAACGCACAACAAAAAATACAAAAAAGAAAAAGAAAATGTTGAATGTGATATGCAAATAGGGCGGAAAAAGGAAAAGTGGTTGGAGGAGCGAAACATTGGCAGCTGAGTCAGCGAAATGTTTTGCAATGGCGACAAGAACAACAAATGAAAAGCATGGAAAATGCTGCCTAAACGGCAAACTGATGGAGGGGAAAATTCATTGAAAGGAAACCAAAAGAAATGAAAATAATAATTTAATGAATTTACAATAAAATAAAATATTAAATCAAATTTTTAAATATATTATTTACATTCTAAATTAATGTGAAAAGCCTTACGTTCAAGTCTCATTTAAAAATCCCACCGAAATTACGCATACGCCCTGTTAACATTACGTATACGCATGCATCCAGTTCTTAGAAACATGGCAAAAACAGAGGCCCAAGCCGTAAACATAAATAAATAGTAATAAACAGCAATAAAAATTGACTTCTCAAATGGGAGAGGTGGTGGCCATTTTGACCAAATACACAAATCATGGAAGCAAATCATGTGAAGAGCACCAAACATACACACACACACGCTGGCGCTGGGTGTAGGGAGGTCATTTTTACGCTGATGTCTATGACATTATCAGCAAAATTTATTAAATGACAGACACATAAATATATAATATATTAGGCCATAAATATATGTGGTGGGGAACTCAGATAGCCGCTGGTTGCGAGACCATAAAAGGTCGACCTATGCCATACCCTAGAACCTGGGTAATTCCCATAAATAAATAAGTCTCTCCTGGCCATAATTAGCCAGGGTATGTATGTGTGGGTTCTACTAGAAGCAAAAACGCTGGAATCATAAAAACGAATTACAATATTTTAATTTGATGTTATTATTATCGGGCACACATGCTACACAAGTGCCACTCTGCCGCCCCTGTGTTTTGTCTCCTGCATTATGTTTTCTCTCTCTTCTCTTATTTTTTTGATATTTTATTTATTTTCTAATGGTTTTCGGGGGTGCGAAAAACACACATAGTATTCATTGAGGAGGGTGTTTTCTTGGGCAAAATTATTGACATCTAAATTAGGAGCCTCACACACAACCTGCTTCCCCCAAAAACTGAGGCCTTTCGTATATTTTTTCCCAGTGCTTTCTTCAGTCTCCCCCAAATTCCGGTTCCATTCCGTTTGATGTTCAGGTTGAGGGGAAAATTGGGGTTAGAGAACTAGAAGCGAAAGTGGAGGTGTTGTTTAAATGCAAATAAATCTTAATTTAAGGCAAACACGCAGCCAATTGGCTTGTTAACCTTTATATTTATTTTTGGCTTTTTTAATTTTATGGTTTAATTAAATTTCTGAGCAACAAAAGTAACAATTTTCAATGATTTTAAAGGTATAGAATTTTATTATATTTTTTTTTCTTTATTTAAATAGAAACTCTAGTAATACCTGCTTCGATTTCCCTGGCTCCTCCCCATATAGATATAGATATTTTTTTTGTGAGAAACGCTTATGTCTTTGTTTGCTACGTGGCCTGCTTTGGAGCCCACCCCTTTTGGCGTCGCCCCTGTAGCTGGCTCCTCCTACTCCTCCTGAAAGCCGCCCTACAATCAGTTACAGTCTCAGCTGTCAATAGATTGTTGACATTTTTTTTTCTTTATACTCCGGCAACCAAGGATGAGGAAGCAGGCAGGGAGGCAGGCAGGCAGTCAGGGGGAGGTGTTGTTTGGGCCTGTTTTGTTGGCCGTTTTGTTGTTTACTGCTTAAATCTGCCAATTTACTCGTTTACGTTTAGGCTTTATGCCAAGGCGCCACTTCTCATGACTTTGCCCTGCGGAAAATGGCGCAGTGCGAGGGCACATGTGTCCCTGTGTGTGTGGAAAATTAATATCTGTGTCATTTTTTGGGTTAATAAGGCTAAATTGAGTATATGTGCGAGACACACTTAATTATCATCATATTTATGGCCGTCACGGGTGCGAGACATTTGCGGAAAAAAATCCCCTTGCCAAGGCACAAGTCCCTTGCCATCTTGCTACCCTCTTTAATTTTTTATGTCCGTTTATTATGATTACTGGTAATTATTTCCAATTTCTAAGAAGGCCAAATGTTATACGCTTTTCTTTTGTATTTATTGTATTTTCAAAATATATAGAAAATTGATTTACCAACTAAAACCATTCAAGGGGATTGGAATGTCTTATTGGGTCTAGATTACACACTCCTAGAAGAGCTTAGACCTTAGTTTTATACATTATAATGTGGCCTAATTACTGGCCAACTTCTGCGGGAGAGATACCCTTCTAGTTTTCCTTCTGGTTTTCCCCCCATTGGCATATCGGCTTTCTTTGCATTTCCCGTGTCGATTCTGAGACTCACTGCCTATTTCCTGGTCTGTGGATGATACAAGTGGATTAAGGCAATTTCGTATTCGCCGGAAAATGACTGTTGAGAAGCCAGAAGACAGATGCCTGTCGCCCTCCGACCATGTCTCAGGTCAGTCAGCGAATGTCTAATCTCTCGGCTGTCTGTCTAATCTCATTTGATGATGACTCGACTCGACACCACTTGATTCGATTCCGTTCTCTCTCTCTCTCTCCAGAACTTAATGCGACTTGACTTGACTTTCCCCGTGCCTTGTTCCCGCGGATTTTCCCGGACTTAATCAATCATTGCCCTTTCCCCTTGAATCTATTCCCCATTCAACATGCCTCGATTTCAATTAATTTTCCAGCTTTTGGCCAGCTGCAGCGGCCACAAATTTTGTTTGGCCCAAAAAGTTGTGTGCTGCGTTTTGGTTCAATTTGATTGGGGGATAGCCTCCGACGAACTTTGACCTGGCCGAAAGTGTGTGTGTGTGTGGGAAACCCAGGCAATTGAAACTTTTCCGGGGGCCGGACCCCGGCGGAGATTGTCAAGTGTTTCGAAAGTTGGAAAGTGACCTGAAAAGTGTGTGTGTTTCGAGGAAATTTGATTCGATTAGATGCGACTCCAGATTTCTCAGGGACATGAAAATGAAATCTTTACGGCTGCTCCCTTTTGCTCCCCCGTTCCCCTTAGATGAGTATTTTCATTGGAGCATATTTTGCGGAGCAAAGTTTTTCCTACCTTTTCCTTTTTGATGGGCGCACACAGGTGCACAAATGGCAAGAAGCGACAACTGAAACAGAAGCAGCAGCAGCAGCAGCAGCAGCTTCAGAATTTACATAAAAAAGTTTGTCATGCTGCCCGAGGGGAACCACCGGAGGCTGGGAAATCCAAGGCTGAGGTGGAAAACCCATGCACAGGCCTGTGTATATTAAAAAAAGAAGGAAAATGCTGAGCTCTCCTGCCTGGGTCTTACTTTCGGGTTCGGGTTCAACGCTACCGTCTGGGCTTATATATATTCCATATATGCATGATCATGTCTGGATTAGCCTAATGAAAGCCCAGACTCTGGCACAACAACAGCTGATGGGAAAGCTGGGAAAGCCGGACGAAATGTTAACAGCAGTCGGTGGCAGGAAAACTGCTGTCACGAAGCGCTAAGACGCTGACAATGTCGGTTCCACGGGGCAGGGCTCTACCCTTCCATTGAGTTGGTTTCCAATTTCCAAAATCTGGCCATAAAATAATTGAATTCTTCACTACCCTTGAATCTTTTATGGAATTTCCATAATTCCACTAAAGTTAACTAAGGTTTTTCCCTGCGGAAAGGATATTAGTGCTTCGGCTTGCAAGGCAGGTCCTTCGAGTACATGTGCTTACATGGCTGTAAGCGCATTTTGTGCGCTTGTGTGGGGTGTGTGTTGCTACGTGTTAGGGCTCTGACATGCTGACGGCAACATGCAACACAACCGCCAGCAGCAGCAGCAGCCTCAGCAGCAACACAAGACGTGCAGCAGGGGGAAAACCTTTGCCAGCCATGAAAATCCTTCAGAGTCGCGTCGCAACATCCGCGTGACGACGTCATCGTCGTCGTCGTCGTCATCGTCCTTGTCTCCGGTTGCTGCCGCTGTTGTTGCCGCTGGCAGACATTGCTGCAAAGACTTACGGAAAGTTTACAGCCTCAGACATTTGTTGTGGCTTTTATAAATTGTCTGTGCGTGGGCCAAGGTGTCTTCAATCCCCGGCAGAAATGTGTGGAAAATGCCAGGGGAAAGGGCTGGGCGAACGTGTGCCACAACAAAATGGAGGAATGTGGAGAAATGTGGGGGATGGTGTGAGAGGAGTCCTTTGTTGCTGCCGTCGATTGCTGCAGTGTCAGCGCCGTACAATGCAGGAAAAGCAGCAGCAGCAGCAGCAGCAACAACAACACGGAACACGAGACACGTTAAGCGCATTGCCATTTGTGCCACATCACGGAGAATCGGGAAAGAAGCAGCTACACTGGCAGAAAGAGAGAAAATAAGTGATGAATGTATGTACAATTTGGCATTTGATTTTTTCGCCAGTGCATGTGACTGGGCGTGACAGGTGGGCCACGGGTCGTGGGAATCCCAACAGTTGGCAAAGTTGTTCAATTCACTAAACAAAAAACAAGACAAACAGACGAAAATCCAACACAAAAAAAGGACTGGCTGAAAGAAAAATGCTGCCTTTGTGCAGTCGAATGGCTTAAGCGGGATTTATCGGCACGGCTAACGGTGAGTTCGATTGATTAGTCGATAAAGATGATCGATGATTTGGACACGCCGGAAAGGCAACGGGGTGTCAGGCGGTTGGAATCAAAAGGAAGCTTAGCTCTTTAACTAGCAAATTCTTTTGTTTTTTTGGTAAATTTATTGTTTATTAATATTATTATAATCTATAATTCAATGAAAGAAAATAGTTAAAGAAATGGTAAGTTGGCGCAAAAAGAGTTTTAGGGTAAGTTAGCTGAGAGTAAGGTTGATCCTTAATAATTATATATTTCTTTTGAATTTATTTAAGCTTTTAAAAAGCTTAAATTAAACAAAATTTTCCCTTTTATAAATAGTTATATTCTTTTTATTTTAAGTTAATTTCCTGTGATGTTTTCTTATGAATAAAAATTTAAAAAATGTATATTCTATATATACTAACAATTTTAAAGACTTGCTGCAAAAATCATTGAACTTTCGCTTGAAACACTTCCCCTCCCGATCTCCACAGACATTTAACATTCATCGATTATGGTTATTAATCATTCCCTTTCGATTCGATTCAATTCGATTCACCTTTGTCGACTCATTCGATGGATTCGATACCAGAATCCGCCGGCTTAAGCTTGTTCAGCTTTCAGCTTGTTAAATGCATTGCTGGCAAATTGCATTCCCCATTTTCCCCCATTTTCCCCAGACCCATTCCTCCGCTTTTCATATCCTGACAGGACACAGTTGCTGCCACCGGGTGCGACAGAGATGGATAGTTTCGCTCGCGTTGTAATTAACATTAATTTCGTATAAACTTTGGCACATTGCGTATACGCCGTGTGTGTCGCTGTGAGTTTCTGTGAGTGTGTGTGTGTGTATTGCCTTTTCAATTGTCTGTCACAAGCAGGAATATCATCATAGAGCATACACAGAAACAAAATCTAAATGCTTTTCAATATTTAAAATATTTAATTTGTAAATAAATTAAAATAATTTAGAAATATGAAAATACCTAGATAAATCTTGTTTTAAATAAAATATTACATAAGGAGATTACCACAACATTTTCCCCAGTGTTCAGGGTAGCTCTAGGATTTTCGCTGCACACAAATTAACTGCGAGCACAATTGTTTTACACATCGTTGTCTGAGTTGTCGTTGTTCTCAGGGAAATGGAAATGGAAATCTTTATGTTGGCACGGATTCATGTGTGTGTGTGTTCTTGCTTTATCGTGACAACAATGGGTCCTCTCATTCCGCCATTCCGCCATGTTGCCAGTTTATGGTCTTTATCCTGCAGATATAACCCCTTTTGGCAGCGGGTGTAAATAAGCTCAAGTTGCCTGAAAATTGCGTCAATTAACCTTTTGGAAAATCCATTCCTTGTTTGTGTTTTCCCGCTAATTCGGTTACTAACTGCCCCCCTCTTCTCTCCTCTCGTTTCAGGTGAGTTAATTGCAAATTGGCTAATTTGCCATTCGCCTATCACGGGATCTCTGCCACCGACGACTGCCTGTCAAATGGTGAAGGCTCAATTAAAGCGTCGGGTAAGTGGCGGGGATCTGTCTTTAAGATGTCAGCAAATCCTGGGGATATTACTGGGGCTTTCCCCGTCTGCTGCGGTTGCCTCCTGCATTGTCAACTGACAATTGCAGCTCAAAGGGACGGCAAGGAAAAGTGGAAAGTGGAGAAATGCTGCAGGAAAACTGCAGGGCGAGGGACTTATAAGTAAAAGCCAAGCAAAAGGGAGAGAGAGCCACAAGCAAATGACGCATGCATGTGACTTGGCTAAAGTTTGCGACAAAACTGTATGAAATTTGGCTACAGATTTCCTTAAATTTAACTAAATTAACCATCAAATCTTTATTAAAAGCATTAATTGAGAGGCAGGTCAGGTAAATGGAATGATAAACCAGCCTTGGTTGCCAGCTGAGTGACTTAACAGCCATGAACCGCACTGCCTCTGCAAAAGCCAAAGGACTTTCCAGAGGGAGGCATGTCTCGAGTCCTGGCAGCATTCCGTTGCATGGAGAAAACTTGAGTTTTGTTTGTATTTTGCTTTGTCCTGTGTGCTGACACATTTTTCTTTCCCCTCGTGTGTGTGTATGTGATACCGGAAATTACAAATGCAACAAGATGTTGCAGGGGTATTGTCTCCGAGAGCGGATTATATATCCGCTATCCATCTCCATTGGACACTGATATCCTCTAAGAGTATTTAAGAATAAAAACAAAGGTAACCCAGCTAAAAATATATGCAGCAGCAAGTCCTTTTTTATTGTGAAAGAAGTTAGACATTGGAGGGCAATATTTCGAAGCCATCGAATTGCTTGGCCAACGGAATGGCCAAAGCAAAGAGTCCATAGCTCTTGATAAAGGTCCAGCAGAAGCGATCGTTGTAGAGGATATTCAGAAAGGCCAAGGCGGTTTTCATCAGCCGCAAAGGACGCTTCCTTGGCTTCACCATAATGCCAGAAAAAAACTGTGAACGAAGAGCGGGAAATTAGCTGGGATGTGTGGGTAACGGGCTGCCACTCAACTGATTAATTCAATTAAAAGAAAACTGATTTTTACAGACTTTTTTATCTGAAAATTATAATTTTGTTAAAGCTCGTCTGATTTTGTTTAGAAGCAAGCCCAAACTGACAGATTATTTAAGGGTTTTTTGGAATCAGAGAATGTTTTTAGCCAGGCCTGCTAGTTGAACTTTAATTATTTATCCTTGATATTTTATCATTCTTAAATCATAGGGAAATGCTAAATAATCGTAGAGAAATTCAAATAAGTTTAAATGATTTTTCCCTGTTTAGATTTTGTAACTTTTTAATATCCTTTCTGTTGCAATCTATAAACAAAGACTGACACTCGGTCGGGAGTTGGCTTAATTTAATTATTCTCAAACACAAATGTTGTGGTGGCCACTCACTCACCCGTTTTTGGGCCCTGCTCTCGACTGTGTTTGCTTGGCCAAAAAATAGTTGGGCTGAACATTTTTCGCTTACGCCGCAAAGTATGCAACATGTTTGCCATGTGTTGGGCGGTTGGAAAATGGGTGGTAGGTGGTAGGTGGCTTCTGCTGTCCAGGTCGTTGGCAGCCATTAGCACAAATGTCGTCTGTCCAAAAAGGGTGCCGTCAGGGGTCGCGGCAATGGGGGAGTGGTAACTGCATCAACAACTTTTTAACCAACTTGCCAGCCGAGACTAACAAGACCGCAGAGGGGCAAGGGGGCGGGGGCTGGAAGGGGGTGTGGCGGCAAACTAACTAACTCGATGCTCTCGCCTGCCACTTGTAATGTAACGTTATTGTTGCAACAACAACGGTGGCTGGGGAGGAGGCTGCTTTGTCCGCGAAAAAAAAGGTTTTTTACTATACTTTCTTTTTTTTTTTTTTTTGGTTGCAAAAATTGTAAGTTCAACTTCAGCTGCAGAGATTTTTCGGTCAGCGTTAATGCAGCGAAGTTAACCCTCTAAAACCACCCCCTGGCAGAGCCGCAGAACGGTTTATGGCCACACTGAGAGAAACTGGGATACAATTTCAATACTTATATTCAAAGAGAGTTTCTTTTTAGAAGTATATTAGTTTTACAGCTTTGGGGAGGGCAACAACCCCATGACTCAGGGGTCCTAACTTTGCGCCCAGTGTATCCGCGCGGTCAGTTGCATTGCGGTCTGCTCATCTGTGTCCGTGTCTGCCAAGTTTTGGCCTCCACTCACCCAGCTTTACCCTCTCGACTAAATAGTTGAAAACTTTTTTGTGTATTTGCAGTATATGGCCAAGGGTCTCCGTCGTTGGGACACTTTAAATTGCACACAAATTGGCAGAAATTGTTGTTGCCCAGAGTTCCATTTTTGGTTGTTGCCCCTTTGACAAGTTTTTACTACCATTGGGCGGGAGAAGAAGAAAAGAAAAATCAAGAAGAAAGTCAAACAAAAAACGCATTTTAATAAAACTAAGACAATAACTGGTCTGTGTTTATATATTTTTATTTCATTCTCAAACTGGTTTAGTTTCTGGAGAACCGAAAGCTCTGCTGTGGTTTGATGTTGCCTGACCCAAAAGTATCGTATTTGTTTTGTGTGTGTGTCTGGTCGAGTTGTAATTATTACATCTGGCTGTAACTGTTGAACAAATTGTAATTTGCTTTGCCAGAGAGAGAACTCAACAATTAATCATACAATCGCAATCAATTTATGTTTATTTGTTTTCACTGTTTGAACAGGCCAACTAACCAATTAAATAATGTAATTTCAATTTGGTTTGACAGTAACAAGCGGCCCTCAAATGTATAGCCTATTTTTTAGGGCCTTGGTAAATGCAATGAAATATATTAAATATTTTAAATACATTTTTTTTTAAATCCCGATTTCCTAGCTCGGCAACAATTGATTAACAATCCCTGGCTTACACTTTGAATGGTCATCGCTTTGGGGGGAATCACCTCTTAAATACCAGATGTATTTTACCATCGAAAATGTGTATCGGAATCGCTGGTAATTTCTGGGTCATTTGCCGGGCCACGTTCCCGGGACAATAAAGGCAAGCCGTTGCCCGCCGCTGGCCCCGTTGGGCTGCATGAATTACGAGGTTAATTAGAAGTTTGACACGAGGCATGGGGCACTTACAATATGTACATGGAATAAATACTATACATACATGTGTGCTGTAGAGGAGGAGGAGGAGTTTGGTCCAGCAGCAGGACCGAAGCCAGGACCTGGAAACTGAAACTGAAACAGGAGCAGCTGTCGTTGCAGTTCCAGGCACGTACGCTGGCACACACACACACACACACACACACACTGGCAGGACCTGCATAAATAATGCAAAAGTGTGAAAAGGCACACACACACATGCACATACACACAGGAAAAGCATTTGCTTAGCTTTTTGCATGCAGCCGTTTTCAATATCAGCCTAGGCAACTGGGGGAAATTGAAGGGGTTGGGGGGCCATGGAAATGGAAAACCATCCTGCCACGCCCATTTGGCCAGCTTGCACTTGTTTATCATTTATTACTGCAGTTGGAAAATCTGTTTCAGCTCCTTCTACATTTCACATTGTTTGTCTTTTGTGCAATGCACACCCCGCATCTCCCTCTTCCACTCCCAGTTTTTCATGTTTTCCTACCATTTTCCTAACGTTTTCCCAACATTCTCGCATCTATTTTTTTCTTATATTTATGTATATATACATATATATTTTTTGTAGATTTTCCATTTGCTGCCGACACTTTTGCTGGCTGCTGTTAAAATGTTAAATTGAAAGTGGCAAAAGGTATTTCACGATAAAAATAGTAAATGTCATCAGTGGCATTTCGGTTGAGGGCAACGAAATTGTATTTATAAATGTTATTTATCTGGGTAAACTACACTCTTGTATTTCTCTATTTACAATGTTTGCAGATGAAGGCTTTTTAAATAAATACAAGTCTTTGGTCTTGGCTGGGGTTCTGCCAGGAATTGTTGGAAATTTTGTAAAAGGAAATCTAACTTTTCAGTCGATTTTAAAGTTTATATCCTTGCAAAGTTTAAGAAATGTTCAGAATAGGTGTTGTTGAATTTATTTATAGATGTATTTCTGGCTTGCTTAATAAATATATTAAGTTTATTTGTTTATTTGTTCCTTTTACGTGCCAAAAGACTTTTTTAATAATTTAAATTTAGTGCTAAGGCAGCTAGAAGGTATTCTATAATTTAATAAATTTATATATGTATGTACACCTGCGTGTGCAATTTAATTTCATAACCAAAAGTGGAGGCACACCCACACACTCAGACAATGAGTGGTGTGCACGTGTGCGAGTGTCTGTACACGTCGTTTCTTGTTCGGCTGATAAAGTTCATTTACCTTTCAGCGTTTGTCTAAATGTCGACTCTCTCTCTCCCGCTCTCTCTTTCCCCACCGACTCGCGCCTTCTCCCTCTGGCAGTGGCAAAAGTGTAATTGTCTATCTTATGCTTTACATTTGCACACAGATACACATGTACACTGCAATTATATTGTATGCAAAACTAACAACTAAGAGATTTTCCATTTGATAAATTAAAAGTTAGATGGGGACATAATTAAGGACTTAATAGAATATATAAACAAATTAAAAAGATTATTTAAAATAAATACAACATTTAATTATACAGAAATTTAATAAAAATCGTAGTTTAAGTTTTTTCAAAGGAGATTTTTTTAAGCCGAGAAAAATTTGAAAATTTCATTATTAAATGTTACATAATAAATTGTTTGAGTCCCATTTTAGGAATCCATTTGAATGTAAAACAAAACTATTTAAGACAGTTTCCTTATGTTTGTTTCACTCTTTTTGTTTCAGTGTACAATTGCCGGCGCTAACTCTGTTTGTTTGTTTGCCTTTGCCGCTGCTTGAGTTGAGAAAACTTGTCTGGCAGACTGACTAAATCCATTTCTCTCTGTGTTCCCCTTGCTGTGTGTCCCTATGTGTGTGTGTGTGTGCGCCCTTAAGTGTGTGCTTGAGTGTGTGACATTAGTGCAGCGGGTCATGCCATCGTCTTCCTCTTGTTCGGCTTCTGCAGCTGCCATTTTCGCGCAATTTGAACTTGGTTTTATGGGAAAACCGAAGCCAAAGTCAAAACAAAGTGCAAGGCAACGTCAAAAAAGGATGAATAAAGAAATAAGAATATTAAAAATAAAAAAAATAAGATGTAGGCAAAACTCCTAAGGGTAAAGTTTTAATTTTACATTTCCATTTCAGAAAATACTCAGTTCTGCGGAGGAAAAACTTGAATAAAAATCCAAATATTATACAAATAATATTTATAATTAATTTATATTTCTGTTTTGATATTATATTAAAAAAAATTTTCAAAATATTTAACTAGAAATCTTACAAACAGAGTTATTTCCTGGCAACTCCCTATTCTTTTTCTTCTTTTAAAAGCTGAGCCTTTCTCTATCACTTAGCTTGAAATAATTGAATAATCTTTATATTTTGCAAATTATTCGAGGAAAAACTCACTGCCAAAAGAGACTTAATAAGCTGCTTTCGTAAATATGCCGAGTATCTCATGCAATTAACCCATTTGGAATTTAATTTCGATTTTGTTTCGCTTTCGATTCAATTTCCATTTTCAATTTGATGCAATTAGTTGAAGTTCTCTGCAGAAAGCGAGCTCAATAAATTGAATTTAATTTCCTTTCCCCCCTCGTTTTCCCGTTGCCCAACATTATGCAGGCTCAAAGGTATACATATATACACATATAGCTGGCATTGTGCGGTTTGCTGCTGTTAACATTTATTGCATTTCTTTTTTGTATACCGTCACGCTGTTAAATGAAATGTTTTATTTCCCATTTCGCAACTGCCGAGCTGCCGCGCTGGAGGGTTTCGGGCGGCTTTGGATACCCTCTTGGCATTCCATTTCAATTTCACTTGAAAATGCACTTCGAATCGCACACAAACACATCGCGATCCGCTTGGAAATCAGAGAAATCAGAGAAGCGCGGCCAAACGCAATTACATGGTCCCTGCTGCTGTTGCTGCTGCTGCCACGGGTTAAGGGGGGCCTCGGTGGGTTAAGGGGAAAGGGGAAAGCCTGGACAATATAAAACATTGGCAAAACTTCATTACTAATTCCATTTCCAGCACAAATTCACCCACATATGGCTCTCACTCTCGCGCAAATGCCATTGGAAATTGTACGCAATTTATTTTTTAAATTTCATTTCACCAGCAAAACGAGGGGGCAGGACGTCGCCCTTGTGGCGGGGGGGCTAGCGTTCAATTTGAGATAATCAAAGCGAAAATTGCTAAACCAGACCACGAAGAAGGCAATACAATTAAAGGTTTGAGATCCTAGCCACGAAATTGGGGGAAATGATCAGTGTAAAACTGGAAAAAAAAAAGTGGGAAGTGTAAACATTTTTAAGAGTTCTTCCATAAAAGAACATATATTTTAATTAATTTATTTAATTTTATGTTTATTTAAAATTTTTTAAGTACTTTTTAAATAATTTGGCCCAACTTTTTCCCCTTTTCACCATTTCCCAACCATGTTTTCATCCTTAAATTCAAGTGGGAAAATGCATCTCGAATTTATTCATCAATTTGTATTCCCATTCCGCTGTTCAATCAATTGTTGCCGGGTTTTTTCTATTTCTATTTCTCTAGTTACCCATCGCTTTGGCTATATCTCCTCACTCTCTCTCACTTTTCCCCCTCGGTTTTCCATTGCTTTTCCTTTTGCTGCTCACGATTTGGTGCACCCAATCGACCCATAAACCCAGTTATTTACTTAGAAGGGCCTTTTAACATTTTTTCTTTCATTTTTTTTTTTTTGCAACTGCTGCTTCTTCCTCTTCTTCTTCTTTAGCTTTTGCAACGTTTTAATGGCAAGTCGGCGTTGCAGCCGCAGTCGCAGTCGCAGTCAACGTCGCTGCAGTCGGCTTTTTGCATTAAATCAACGCGCGACCGCCGCCAACAATAATCAACAAAACAGAGCGCACCGAGGAAACTTTGGCCGCAATAAAATCCGCCACAACTCACCCGGGCCCCCCATTTTCCAATCCGATTTTTGTTACACTGAAAAAAGTAAAGAAAACTAAGATATAAGGGAGATTATAAAAGGGTTTTCCTAGGGCCACACTGCGTATACGTATTATTAGGCATTCTTTAATCTATCTTGTCTTTCTTTCTTTGTACCATTTAACCTTTATACATTTTCCCGAACCTTTTCTTTTTTTCTCTCTCTGTATCCACCCTTGTGGTCCTCTTTTTTTCCCCCTTTTATTTGGGCGCAGTGCAGGCGCTACCAATTTCAATTGCAATTCGAACTCCAATACGAGAAATTCGTATCAATTTGTTGGTCACCCAACATCCATCGCCCTTTTTCGGGAAACCAACCGCAATGTAGACGATATTTTGGGATGCAGGTGCAGTTGGGTGGCTTGCCAGTGGGTGGTTCGGTTCGGCGTTGCCAAGAATTGATTCGCGCCGCATGCAAATAAGGTCAACGTGCGCGATGGCTGGCTGGCTGGCTGGCCGAAAAGCCGCCAGTCAGTCAAGGAGCGGCTGAGCCGGCGGCCCATTTAGTTTTCTGCACTGAAAGAAACTTGGAATCTTTAAAGGGTAAATAAGATGACTTAACTTATATTCATTACATATTTTCCTAATAAAAAAAGAAAAACATATTTATAAACCGACTTTAGCATTGTGGCTAAATAACTTACAGTTTTCCCGTCTGGATTTTTCCGCAGTACAGTTAGGCCGGAAGGTATGCAACACTGTGCCAACCGCATGACTGAATGACGGCCGATGTGGGTAGAGGCGGAAGGCGGAAGGCGGAAGAGCGGGTGGAAAAGTGGGAGGTAGTACACGGCCGTGTCGGTTGCCTTGTCTGTGGCGCTTGTTTGCCACGTTGCCATTTGGCACATTTCGAATGAGCGAACGAACGAATGAGCGTGGGACAGAACAAGATGATGAACCGGCGGAAAGGGTTGGTAAAGGCATGGCAAAAATGGGGGAAAAACCCGGGGGAGGGAAATGCCCGAGTGGTATAGGAAGGGGGCGACTTGCAGTTTCTCTTTGGTCTTTGCCGTTGTTGTGCAATTGCAAACATTTAGCATGGCGACCTAAAACAGTTGGCACACAAACGAACATGCCAGCCGGGGGGGAGGGAAGGGTAGAGGGGCGTCGGGAAAGTGGATTGCCAAAAGGGGGAAACTTTGAAAAACAAAAAAAAAACAGAAAAAAAATAAAATAAACAATAAAAACGTAGGAACCCCGATTGAAAAGACAACTTCCGGTGGACAATTATAATCTTTAAAATACAAGAAACTTGAATTTAAAATAAAATCTACTGAACTGCTGAATATATTCAAATTTCCTAAATGAATCTTTTGCATTTTCCACTCGAATACTCTTTATTTGAAATGAAATTAAACTCACATGATGGTCATTCAATTAAAGCTGTGAACCATTAAGAAATTGCCCAAACACCCAGAGCCATTCACAAATGCCTGTGAATTGAATGTCTAAATGGACTGTGGAGAAGACATTTTCCCTCTTTTCATATATATTTAGTTTGATATTTAGAAAGGCCCAGGTTTCGTTTCCACAAATTCTATATATAAACTCAGTTTAGCCGCAAACATTTTCATTCATGGAAAATCTCATAATGGATTGTGCAAGCGAGACAGCGAACTAGACAGGCGAAATTGCATTCTAATGAAAAACGTTTAAGACAAAAATCAACAACGGAATTGGCCGAAAAAATGCAAACAAGTTGAGAGTGTGGGCCAGGTGAGCCAGGTGTTGCCTTTCTTATTTGAGGGAATTGTGATTTTAGGGGGCTTGTTTCAGTTTTTGCAAGAGGGAATTGGTTTGATTGTAACTTTCTAACAAAATGTTAGGTTCTCTTTAAAATTATTTTAAGCTAAGGTAGTTACTCTATATTCTTGCTGGATTAAAACTGATTGAATAAAATAATATATTTATATTTATATATATTTTTTAAAGTAGGCTTATTGTCGCTATCAATTCTTGTACAAAAATATTTCTATTATTTCTATTTATATTAATATTTCAATATAAATAAATCATGAGTTCACGCAAATCTAGCTTGAAAATAAACACAAATTTCTAGGGTATTCCCCTAGTCTGATCCCAAAACAACAGCAAATATTCCACTCTCGATGAAATGGCTCAAAGTGCGCTCTATTTGACAACAACAATGGCCGTTCGGGGAGTGAAAAGTGTGCGGGAAAATGGATGGCGTTGGCGGGATGGCTTGTTAAGCCCTATAAGTGGAGCACCCAGAGCAGAGCAGGGGGTGGAGGGAAAAGCAGGGGAGCAGCAGAGGTACAGGGAGAGAGAGAGGGGGGGAGAGAGAACTCTCGCTTCGTTTCAATCAATTAAGCGCCAATAATTAATTCAATTGATTTCATTTCAACCAGTATATCGGCCCACGGTCTCACAGCCCTGATTCACCACCACCACCAAAAAGGCTCCACAATGTCGCTTTTCATTGGGGGGTTGGGAGGGAAAGCCAGGAAATGGAAAGGCAGGCAGGCAGGCTGCTGCTGTGTGCGGGGGGGTTGCGTATGTCTAAGGCCATTTGAATCTCGAGCGCCATTAATTCATTTTAAAATTTATGGCTTACAAATTGGCGTCGCTCATTGAGCAGAGGCAGTTGGAAGCTGAAGAAGCCGGCTCGTGTACTATATAAATAAATTATATAAAATACCCTCCAACACTTACACATATTGTATATATAGAAACATATATATATATATATATATATAAACAGTAGGGTGGCTCGCGATAAAGTTCTTTTGACAACACTGCGTATGAGTAATAACTTACTTTTTACGCATTGAGCTCACCCCCATTGTGTATATATATTTATATAAATTATTGCAGATTTATTTTTGGGCCTTTTGCGGTAATTTAATGGCTTCGACAGCTGCTTTGGCGTAAAAAAAAACCCTCCGATGTGGGGGTAAAGTAAGCGAATGAGCCTGAAATGGCTTAAACTGGATTGAGTTGGAATAAATTAAGATGGCATAGAACGAATTTGTGAATATATATCCCCTTTTGATTGGCCCACACCAAGTCAAGTCCTGGCCATTTGTCCTACTTGTCAGCATTTAATATGAAATAATTTTTTATGTCAAAATCTTTTGGCCAACAACTTCATAAATTCCCTCTCCCTGCAGGTAAAATCCCATGCTCTGCTCTCCACTCTCCGAGACTTTTGTTGAATGTAAGCCAAAAATCCATTTACATAATAAGATACCAAAGCAAAACAAAGGGGGGAAAAAAGACCAACATGGACACTGAACTCGCTACGACTAATGCCACATAAGTCATGCATATGTGACTCACATTCTCCTTCTCTCTCTCTTCCGTCTTCCGTCTCGCTCTTAGTATGGAGTTTGGCAAGAAAATTAACAAAACATAAATCGTGCCAAGGCACTTTACATGATAGAGAATTCCATGGCAAAAAGATATATGTATGTAGCTCTTGCTTGGGTCTTGGGTCATATATTTCCTCAAAGCTTCCAGAAAACTTGGGAAGAAAACATTGATAATTTCCCAACTTAATTACTTGTTTATTTGTATTTATTAGGCATTTAATATAACCAAAAGCCCGACTTGAGTGGAAATCGGTAAATATTTGTATAAATTCGAAACGAGGCTTCACTGGAAACTTTGACTCTCAGACGCAGCCATTACTCTTCGTTCCCAAAAGCCACCACACACTTAAGCCCCACCCCACTCGGCACTTTAAACAGAAGCGGCAGTGGGGGAAAAAAAAATTCACACTATAAAATCATAAATTACGCCATTTAAGTGGGTCAAATGGAGGCATTTGTGCGGAAGACACCCCGCTAAGGGGTTTTCCAGGGGCTGCAGGACCAAGAGGATACAACGACTGCGGCGTTTTCCATGTTACTGGGTCACTGCAGGCACACACAAATTGCGGTGAGCTGGGGGGAGGGTAGGAAAATCGGGGGGGTTTGGGAGGTTTCAATATAAATGAGCAATGTTAGGGCCCCCGTCTCACCAGCTCCCTCGGCCATGTTGTTGTTAAGTAAAAGAAGCCGCAATAAAACAAACGAAAAATGGAAAGCGAAATGCTCTAGCTGGGAAATGGAAAATGGGAAATGGAAAACCGAACGCGGACACTGACGACGTCATCGTCAATTGTTTGTTGTTGTCGTCGTCGTTGGCAGTCGTCCGTTGTTATTGTTACTGCCGCAGTGGCAATTATTGCAAAACAAGAAGGTTGGTTGTCCCCTAGCCCCCGCCCCACCCACTTCCACCGTCCCATTTCCCACCCCTCCCCTGCCTGCATCGACCTTGTCAGCATTTTTCGTCTTCTTCGTCTGCTGCAGTCACGTTGACAATTTTTCCAATTGCAGTTTTTCCCTGCCAGCGGCAAAAACTTCGCCTTCAGCCGTAATCAGTTAACGGCGGGGCCTTACCCAGGGGGGGATGGGGGGAAAATGGGGTGGGAAAAATGAAAAGAGAAAAAGGAATATGATCAGCGAGCACCCAGAGAGACCTAATCAATAATGCCTTCAATGTTTGCCCGAGTTATGCATTCAAGATACCCATTATGAAGGTTAAAGAAGAGATGTTTAAATTCTGAAATTATAAAAAATGCAAATAAAATAAATTTTACAGTAATTAAACAAACCCTGAAAAATATAAGCCCCCTTTAAAATTATTCTCATTAAATATCTCAAAATTCCTAGGGTATTTTTGTGTCTTCAGCTTCTTTGACTTTCAAAATTCTCGAATGCACACTTGGTGGCTGCCGCAGTTGGAATTTCATTAGGCCAAGTCGAGGGGCGGCTCAAAATCGGGGCCAAAAAGAATAAAGGAAGTCTCGTGCTGCGGCCCCCTGGTCTCTTCCCTCATATGTCACATGTCACGGCTGACTAAAGGGAGTTGCGAGTGCCGAGGTTGTAGGTTATGTGTCGCCGGATTTACATTATTTCTTCCACTGATTTCCCCCTCCTGCCACAGCGCCCTTGACCCCAATTGATGGTAATTTCAGCTCACTTTTTCCCCATCGCCTTATATTTTCTTCTCCCCCTTTTTTTTTTTTTTTGATGAGCCCATGTTCCCTTTGGTGGAAGCCTGACAGGAGAGCCATGAATTTGCATGCCATGGGGCCTATACATACTCTACTTCCTTATACCATTTCATATAGACGAATAAGGCCTATCGATCTGAGAGGAAAATAGGAGCTTAGGCAGCAGTTTAAAGTTGTAAATTAGCTGAAAAAGGTTGTGGTATTTAAAATATTATTAAACAGGGCACAAATTCACTTAATTTCCATTTTAAAAAATATTTTATTTTGCTTTAAGTTTTTCCTCAAGTCCCACTTAAGGTTCTCTTAATGTTTGTGAAACCCTAAAAGTGCCTGGCAATGTGTTTTCGTCCTTTTTTAAGGAACTGCCATTATCCTGGAATTTATTTCAGTTTTTATTGAGTACATTCAAGTGTGTTTAAGTGCCCCTGTCCATTTATTTTGAATCGTTTAATGTGGCTTAAATTTCGCATCGACCTATCTGCCATCTCTGTCTAACTAGCAAATGCAAATGATATATGTGTGTGTGTATGTGTGTGTGTGTTTGGCCATATATAAGACCGATATCTGGCTCACTAATCTCAGATACAAACAATATATTCAAAAAGCGACCTAGATCCTTGCTTAACGCCCCGAACAACAACAACAAGGATGGCGATAATAATAACAAAGAGAGAGAGACAAAGAGAGAGAGAGAGAGAGAGAGCGAAAGAGATGGCCAACAAGGAAGCCAGCTAGCAGAAAGAGACGGAGCGAGACTGTTGGTGGTCCCAACTTGAAATATTTCCGAAATTACACTCGAAATGAAATGTGTGGCCAGCAATTGTTTGCTTCACTCTCCATTTTCGGCATTTTTGTTTTTCCGTAAAGAGGCCAACCCAAAAAAAAAAAAAAAATAGAGGGAAAACCGGAAAATGTCAGTGCAAAGTGCAGACTGCAAGCTCAAAGGGGCAAAATGGCTCTGCAAATGTGGCACACAATTTTTGGGGAACCAAAAATAGCACAGTTTAAGACTCACTCGCAGCTGTTAAGAAAGCAAGTTCCTGTACTTATATTTCAAACTGAATTTCCGCCAAGAACAACTACATACATATATGTATGTAGCATTCAGCACCCAGTTCGCCGCCGTCTTCAGCCAATCGAGATAATGACTGCCATTTCAGAACCAAAACAAACTCCATTGCCATAATTCGGCCACTCGAAACCGCGCAATGTGGGGGTCTGAGTGAGAACATTAAATTAATTTAAGTGGCTCACTCGCTCACATCCCGGCAATTGTCAGTGCATTAATGCCAAGTGCCAAAGATGGCGGCAATGGCAGACAGGAAGCGGATGCGGAAACGGGCCAAGTCTCGACCGGGGAGACCCGAAATTGCCTGCAATTGTAGTTAGTTTTGGGACTCCGAAAAAAAAAAGAAAAAGAAAAGGGAAAACAGAAGCATAAAATCAAATTACAAACTAATATTACTCACAGTGCGTTTACTTTTCCGTATCGTTAGTTTTCACTGTCAATTGACAAAAGAACAAAGATGAAATGGTATTTTTTTGTTTTGAGGGGTTGGAAACTGCAGCAGTGGCGGAAATATAAAGCAAGACAAAGGAAGCGAAAAGTACACAAAGGACGAGGATGGAGGGAAAGCGGCGGCAAGGGGATGTTTGCCAGGGGGCATCAAACAATGCCAGAAATAATGTTACGAAAAATGTGTCGACGTCATCGATACGCAAAAATGACGTAGGGAACGCGGAGAACAACAAACAGAGCAGAGGAGAAAAGGGGAGTGATTGATATATATATTTATATAGGGGTGTGTGTTTATATATAAAATATAATAAGCACCGTGACATATGCAGAGTTTACTTAAATATTTATTTAAATTTTAAAATTGAAGCATATATAATTAAATAGGATTATTTGTTTCATACATTCTAATTACTAATTAGCTGCCTTCCGCTTGGCTAATTTCTAACATTTACAGGGTATTCCTTTGCTTCCTGTTGGCCTTGCATGTTCCTTTGTTATTCCTTTACACACATACACTCACAAAATAGGTTTATATAGCCATGTATACATTATGGAATCGGGGCCAGCAGGCATCAAAAAATCACGTATACGTCAGCGAGGCCCGCGGCCGAAGTCGTTGAGGCTTATCTGCTTTTCTGCTTTCCCCCTGGTGTTGATGTTGGTGTTGCTATTGTTGTTTTCTGTTCCATAATCGCGAGCGCCATAAAAAACGCATTGTTTATGCGACGTAATTGGACACCATCGAGGCAAGCAACCCCAGAGTCCAGAGCGAAAGGAGCCCGGAGCCCCGAAAAACCCCAGCCAAGCCACCCCATTTGGCATTTGGTCATCATTGGATCTTCTGTACGACCATTTTCAATGCCATTAAAAGCGGCCATTGAGCGCGTGTCCATACGAAAAAGGGAGTGCCACGCCCATATCCCCCATGAGACGAGCCCTACGCCCATGTGCCCATGTCCAGTGTCCTCTCTCTCCACGTCCATGTCCTTGCCCCCCCGTGGGAGCTTTGCACGCTTGTTGTGCGCTAATCCTTCGCGTATTTTATGCTGTTCACTTGGCTTGGCAAATGTCCCAAAAACCCAAAAACCAACGCACACAAAAAAGTGAAACATCCCCGAGAGTCCGACAATTTCTAGCCTGACCTGAACAACAATAAACAATGGCAGGGAATAAAACTTTAGCAGAAGGACAACAACAAAAGCCAAAAGGCAACAAATAAAACAGCGAAATCAAAAAATAAAGAGTCACACTTTCGGCGGGCCAAAAGAGAGAGTTTCAATTTGGAAATAAATTAAGGTATTCTCAGAAGAAAACATATATTACAACAAATGGAATATATCATTAAACTTAATATTTAATAGGTTTTATTTTTATATCAGAAAGTAATTTTATTTCAATTACAGGAAATGGGAAAGGAAGGAGAAGTAAAATAGTTTTCACAGAAAATCTTGTAGATTTATTGTTAATTTTTTACATAATTATTAAAAATATTTGTTATTTTTCATTGCACTTGTTAATTTTTATAGATTCAGGAGAGATTTTATTAATATAGATATTTTAGATATATTAAAACTATTTAAATAGCTTCAAGTTTGAAATTAAAATAAAATTCCCAATCAAGAATATATTTTATATAATTAATAATAATTAATAAAAAGAACATTATTCTAAAAAATCACTGCCTTTCACTGGCACTATCAGAGGCTTTCCCATAAAAAAAAACTCCACTTCTATGCCATATTTTTTTGCACAATTATTACCATTTTCCGCCTGGCTTAATGCTGCCGAAACGCACTGCACCACCACCGGGGTAGAAGATCCATCTACAATTTCGGTTTCAGTTTCGGCTTATGTAAATAGCTTATCGAGCCGGGCCCGCTGTTTGCCCGAGCGAGATGGACAACTTGGCAAACAAGTTTTGAAGCGATTTTCGCTTTAGTTTATGTTGGCACATAATTTCTTCCTCCTTCCTCCTTTCGCCTTTCGCATTTTCCTCTCTCGTTTTTTTTTCGTCTGTTTTTTGCATAATTTTTCGTTTTTGGCAAATATTTTGCCAGGCAGCCAAACTTTTGGCCACACACACACACACACACACACATATACGCACAGGACTCGTCGAAAATTTCAAATTAAAATTCTGCAAAGTTTGCCTTGTCCGCATGTGTGTGTGTGTGTGTTTGGGCAAACACTGCGCATAATTTTGCTCAAATCTTTGACAAATATTTTCACATGCTAATTTCACGTGAGAGAGCGGCCCAAATACCAAAAAGGCACACGAAACTTTGTTTGCTCGAGTCCTTGGACCACCCACCGCCCAACGCCCACTTTTGCTGAGGCCCGGCAAATGGACCAAAGGATTTATTGTTGCATAATCAAATTCCAGGAGATAAAACAAGCCAAGAAAATTGTCAGCGTTCCTCAACTTTTAACGCTACGAGTATCTGGAACATTTTTGGTGGAAAGGAAAGGGAAGTGGGGAGAGCGGCGACGTGGCCTGAACTATTCCCAAAGTTGGCAAGAAAATAGCCAAGATACTTGTCTTGCAAAGTGTGGAGAAATTAAGCACTAAACAAATGGAAACGAATGCTTAAGAAATATTTAAATTTTGAATTTGAAAATTTAAATAATTAAAGAACAAAATCAGGTCTCCTTAGAGCGCCCAATCATGTCTTTAAATTATATTAAAAATTATTTAAAGATTAATTAAAAATCAATAAATACCAATAAACTTCTCTAAAATATACATTTTTCAACTAGAAAATGAATCAGCGGGGCTAAGATTTATTTCAATTCCAATCCAACACGATTGTCTTCGCCTAGGAAAACCCTTTAAAGCTGCTTCTTCTGGCCAAATTCTCATTTTCCCGTTGCGCGACTGTAATTACAGCACGCACACACCTTCGGGCCGTGTGGCTCTTGGGGTTTTCCCCGCAGAGAAACTTGTCTATATTTCACTGGCTTCGACTGGCATTAAAACTGGGCCAGAAGCATTCCTTGAGCCCGGCAGCAAATTACACGAAGCCCAGCCCCAACCCCCAGGCCACTCCCCCACGTAGTTAAAAAACTTTTCGTTTGCAATTTTTCTTGAGCTGGCAGAGCCATTATTTCTGGCATTTAACCCTCCACCCTTTGGAGCACCCGCAGTGCAAGTGTGCAACGTGCAACGTGCAGCGTCAACCGAAAAACTCTTTCAATTCCACAAGTCAGGGGGGTAAATTTAAATGCGGCTTTTCCCCCTCTTGGGCCACCCAAACTTCTGCAGCAGGAGCAGCTTCCGCCGAAAAAAAAGAGGAGCCCAAAAATGGGGCTAGAAAAAACATCTGTCAGGGTTAAAACCTTGCCTTGTCTCTGGCAAACAAAAAAAAAGAAAAGAAATGGGGGTTAATCCCCTCTCCACAGAAAGAAAGCTGACAAATCTAAAGGAATTGGCCGGCAAACTTTTGGTTTTGTGTCAGCAAAACGAGTCCCCCTGAATTTGTGTTTAATTTTTGCTTTCAAAAACACAACTCGTCGCAAAACGCATCAATCAACGAGGAAAGATGGATGCGTCTCTCGGCCTTCGTCCCTTTAATTAGACTGAAAAGAGGGAGAAAATCAAAGCCAAAGTCATTCTCGATTTCCCAAGCAATTCTATTACCAATAATTGAAACTTAAGCATGCCATTAGCCTTTGCTTTAGCGCTGGCTCCCAGGACGCCTAAGCACAGGCACAGCACATATATTAATGGCCAAACAGAGGCCCCCCCGCCCCATCCTGGCAGAAAGTTAAAGCCCAGACAGACATTAGCATGTATTTTTATCATTTATATGCATGGCAGGCACATGAAAGTCATCTTTATTTTATATACCCAACTTGGCCAGGGTCGCGCGGAGATGGGGAAAGTTATGCGGCGAAATAAAACCGGAATGGTATTTGCCGGAAAAATACCCTCTGCGAGAGATATTTCGATTTGGCCTGGAATTTGAATACTTCGAGTTGCTAAACGATTGTCTGTGGTGGAGAAAAAAAGGGAATCCAACTGGGTAGAGTTTGACATGGAGGAGGAGGAGGAGGTGAAATTCAAGGATTCTATAAATAAATTTTAAGCATATTTGTCTGTTAAAAACAGACAGGTTTTATTTGTTTTTAAGTGAGAAATTTAATATAAAATTGAAGCAAAAACTATCTTCTATCTATCTTGTTTTTGTTTATATTTAAAATTATTTTATTTAAACTAAAATGAAACTAAATGAAATACAAATATCCCTGGCCAAAGGCAGGGTGTTCAAACTGCAGTTTATTAGGTGAGAGGGATAAGTAAGGAGGAGTAAGGATCCTGCAGGACCCAGTGGAGTGAAGTGAAGTGGAGTGGAGTGGAGTGGAGTGGAGGTGGCCTCCTCTGAGTTACGACCGTTGCGACAATAAACCGGCTCTCTCTGCCATCGTGACGTAATAGATTTTACGCGCCCATAAACATTCATAAAACATTCTTGACCGTAACTCACATAATCGTGTAATCTTGTTGCACGCCGGCTCTTGTGTTTCATTAAATAATTCATTTAATTTGATTTCAGTTTTTCCAGTTCCCCCCCACGGTATTCCCTTTTTTTATATGCGCTGGTAAATCGATTAGGAATTCACATGGAAGCGATGTATATATGGTAGAGTCCAGTGGAGTTCAGTGGCGTCCAGTGGCGTCCAGTGGCTTTTATATCCGAATATATCTTTCCTCCTATCGAAATTTATTTGCCAGTGCTTTCACTCTGGATGGAAGTACCGCACTTACAGGAAAATACCATGGAATTTAGGCACTGAAAAAAACAAATGAATTCACTTGGAAACTACAAAGATAGTTTTTTATTAAAGTAAATATAACTGGAGATGGGATTAATTGTATGATTATTAGTGAAATTATTTCAGTTATTATATTTATATTATTTTTATTATTTTGTCTTATTTCTCCCAGTGTATTGCACCTATATAGATACACATCTACATGTGTGGCATCCCCCCTTATAGCTGCCAGCCCGCCTCCAAATGGCTATTTGGTTCTCGTTTGTTTTCCGCTCGGCTTGCCTTTTGTGTTGCCTTGAATAACTTAAAACTGATTTAGTTGTTTTGGGATTTGCAATATTTTTACAGACTCCTGCCCTCTCCTGTAACTGTGCGGAGGTAGTGGCTCTAATCGGTTATTAGAGCGATCCATTTGACTGGAATATATGCATATCTGTAGCCTTTTGATGGACTTTTGTGGAGCCAACTTGTTGGTTCATCGATTAAGTCACTTGAGCACTCTTCCCCCACAGCTCTGGCAGTTCTTCCCTCTCACCTTGCTGACTGGCTTTTTTCGAGTAGTTTCTCGTCGATCTTGATTAGCAATTGACATTGAATTGATTAAGCCATAACGGTGACAGGCTCTCTCTTACCTCCTTCAGCTGCATCTGCCTTTAGCCTTCAGCCCTCTTGATTCTTCGATTGTTAATTAAGTTTGTCATCGCTCTTCGTTTGCATATGAAGGTCGTTTCTTAATTAGAAAGAAAAAAAGAGGCAGCAGCTTTGTGCTGGCATATTTTCCTAGATTTTTCCAGCAACCCTTCTCTGTGTGTGTGTGTGTGTGTGTGTGTGTGTGTGTGTGTGTGCTTGAGGTGAACACTAGACGAACATCAATCAATGGGAAAACTTGTCTCAAGGTAGAGGCTCCACCTTGATCCCGCCTCAAGCCCTTTCTGGGGCCTGCTGGGCTGCTGCTAGATTTTCCTCTGTCCAGTCAGCAGAAATTTTCTTTTGATGCCGCTGCAGAAAATGCGATGAGAGAAGGGGGGCTCTAGGAACGTGTTTATCTAGTCACAGGGCCAGCCTAATCAGCTGATGATGATGATGACGCTGAGCGATGGGGTCCGCCTCCTGCTGCTCTTCCTAACCCATTGTCCTGGGCTCTCGGTGTTGATTTAACCCTTGGGTCCCCCAACAAGCAAGCCTTCGAAATCCTTGCGGGACACTTTGACTAATTAGTGCGCCAGCGGAAAATGATCAATTTGCATTTCACAGACGCCAATTACTATGGCCTAAATAAACTCGGCCTGAACGCAATATATATGACGAAGAGTCGGGGACAAACAAGGGCCCCGAAAGGGTTGCAGGATTCAAGAGTCCCTGCCTCCTGTTTTACTTCTTCTTTTTTCTTTTTTTGCTTTCTTCGGTCGGCACACAACCCAAACAAATCGTAAATGGCTGGGAGTGGAATCAGGTGAGGTCGCACATTTGAAGAAATTGAATTTTCAATTTATGGTTTCACTATCTCTGCTGCTGGGGCCCCTTTTTTCGGTTAACTGCTCGTGTAAGCTAAAAATTTTATCACTTGACAAAAACATAAATTTCTCGTTACCCTTTTGCCCGTTACCCTCACGTCCGTCCGGCATATGGTCCAAGGCATGCGCTGAATTTTATGGCTTTGATGAGGTGAGTGGCGAGCCAGTCTGCGCCGGGTACTACTTCATATTCAAGTCCCGAAAGGCTAATAAAGCATAATTTAATGAAGCATATATGGCAGACGTTGGCCCAGGACTTCCGCTTTGTGTAAACAATAGTTTATAATTCGCACACACACACACACACACACACACATACACGTGACCTGCGGCAGAGGCAATAAAAGTGGCCCAGCAAAAAGGTTAAACACGCCAGTAGAAGGGGTTAGGCTGGGGCCAGCCCCTTGCCTTTCACCGATGCCTGGAAATACCCTTTTATACTGCATAAAATAGCAAAATTGAAAACTAATTACAGGCTCAAAGCATAGCAGAAAAAGCCTTTTGAAAACAGGTTTACTTTAGGATCTAGGAATCACAGGAAACTGTCTGGATTCTTGGTCTATGTGCTCTATATCTTGTGGAGTTTTGTATTACCTTGACTGAAAATCAAAGGAAAAATTATATTTTGGATATGTAGTATATATAAAACCCTTTGGGAGGGTGCTCAAGCAGTGTGTTGCCTAGGGTCTGCACTTGGTTCCAGGGTTAAAGGTTTAAAGTGTCCGTCTGAAATATGTTCTCCTGCCTGTGTGCGTGTGTGTGTTCGCCGACTGTCGCTCGCTTGAGCACGCCTACGTGCCTAAATAACGGCGGTGTCGGAGGGTACAGGTCGCCCAAGGGGGGAGAGGGAGGAAAGGTGTAAAAGGTGGACCGAGCCAGCCCCCTGAATAGGCCGCAAAAGGTCGTGATAAGGCCAGCAGCAGCGGCAGTCAGGTGAATGAAATGAGGGCCCCGAGATGAGTGCCACAATTGAAAAGCCTCCGAAGAGCGAGGAGCTAAGAGGGCTGAGCCTGGCTAAATCCTGGGGAAAACACTGTGGAAATCCAGCAGAAAAAAAAAACGAGAGGAAAGGTAACGAACGAAGGGCCCGGCACTACTGACCGACCACTTTGCATTAAGTATGATTGCACTTGGTCGAGATCTGGCAATTATAGATATGCAATGTGAATGTGTGCCTGCCACATGCTAATTACTGTGAAGGGGCGCAAAAAAGCAAGGACAAAGGGTGGAGCCATTTGCGGTAAAGGTAACTAGCAGATTTCCCTATAATTTATGTGGATTTTCATTTATATCTTAGATAATGCCATTAGAAACTTCAGGGAATTCCAGGGAGAAAACCCCACTTTAAAGTCGCCTTTCCTGAATTTCCCTGAATTCCCTCATTCATTTCGTTGTCATCATGATCTCGCTGCCTCCCACATTTCCCCTTTTCCCTGCTGGACTTTTGGCCAAGGTACCGAGCTAACCCAATCTGTCCAATGTCACCTGCCGCACCTGTCCGCTGACCTCTCGACAAACGAAAGAAGAAAAAGTAAAAAAAAAAGAAGCGGAAAAAAAAGCTCTGAAAAAAAGGTAAAAATCCACTCAGCCCCCCCCGAAATCGTTTTTTTCTTGTGGCATTTAATTTGGCCACACACATGGGAGGCGGGGGGCAGGGTCCGATCAAACGTGGTCATAAAAAGCAGAAGGGAAAAAGTGTCCCGAAAAAAAAGGGGGAACCCCAAAAGGGGCACACACACACCGCAAAACGAGCAGTGACACAATATGCTAAGGCCATCCCCCTTTTTCCCATCTTGTGCGGGCCCAGACCCTGCCATTCCTGACCAGTCTGCCCTTTACATTTTAAATTTTATTATTTTTTATCGCTGCGCACATTTTCTGATACTCTTTCCAAGGTGGACAAGCCGACTAGCTTGGCCTTAAAATTTCTAAATTTATTTTAATTTGGTTTTTTGATAATTTAAATATCAAACTCCAACTTTTGATCACTTAAAGTTAGTAACATTTGACTTGTTTCTTAAGTTTTTCCCCCCTTTAAATAGAGAGCATCCTTTAAGTCCTGTTTCAGTCTCATTTTCCTGTCTAACCCTTTTTGGTTGGCTGCCTGAAAACAGCAAAATATGCTTTTTCAGCCAACACCTTTTGGCAGTGAAAGCCCACCCCTTTTTACGCAGGTTTATTGCCGCCTTTTGTCTTTGGGTCCTTCGGTTATGTCCTTTAGTTTCGCTTTCTTTCTCCATCTCTGCTTTGTTTTTCCAGCTTTCCTTATTTTTTTTTTTTTTTGGGTTTCTTTCTCCGTCGGACACCTTTTCGACTTTCTGGCCACATTGTGTTGATTTTTGCAAGCAGACTCCCTCCCGATCCTCTCGCCCTCTGTTTGAGTTTCTCACGTGGTGTTGACAGGTAACTCAGATTACCTGAGAAAGTTAAACAACTCGAATAAATTCATGCATGAGGAGGGAAAAGGGTGTTATATTTACTTGATTCCGGGGCTGATACTTGGCAAAACAAATTAAAAGAAAAACCCCATTGATTAACTTGATGCGCGTTGAGGTAATTAAAAGGTGTGAAGGATGAGGAAAAGGGATTCCAATTAAGGGAAATATTTATAGAAATAACATTAACTCCTGAAAGGAAGAAATATTAAGTATTTATGGTCATTATACTTTACCAAAAGGTACTATTAAATTGTATATATATTTACAAAAAGGTTATTGTTTAATTTGTTAATAATTTTACTTCTTAAAAGCCTCCGACTTTTGCCATAGAGTATGTCCAGACTGTGATTGCAATTTTATTTGATAAAAGCCTGTGGCAGGACCATATATTCCCCGATCCCCATGCTGCTTTGCATATGGAATCAATAATAGATTTTCAGCCAAGATGCAACAGAAGATGACCACCGTTGGCTGTCTCTTTTGCTCATCCAGCTGCCGTCTCTGTCTGCAGCTTTTTATGGATAATCGATGCTTAAAGTCGAGACGCACTCAAAGAAGAAAAAGCAAGGAAGGAGGAAGGCACTCCTGCCTGATGGGTGGTGGTTGGTGGGAAAACCTAACGACAGCTTAATCCTTTTAAAACTGAGACCACATAAAAGCAGCAGAAACAAAAACAGCGGCAAAAAGAGAAATAAACCGCAACAGAGAGAGAGAGAGAGAGAGAGAGAGAGAGAAAGGCGAGGAAAAGCAAAGAAAAGCGAAGAAATCGACGACGATGGATGATGGGCGATGAGAACAATAAGGTGCTCGAGAGGATGCCCACGGATTGGTGGGCAGAGCCCGCCCAAGGCAAAGAGTTGAAGCGGCAGCGTGACACAATAAAGACAACCCACGACAAAGGCTGGGTGTAATAACTATAAAAATAAACCGATGCTCGAAAAAAACGGGGGAAAAAGAAGAAAAATGCGAAAGACCGACACAGAAACCGAAGCCAAAACCCAGGCGAGACGGGAAAAGCCAAGAAAAACAGGCACATTGAGAAGGGAAAAAGCCGAGAAAGGGGCTTAAGGTTTCGGGGAAACAAAGGCGAGAAACAGGGGATATAGCTCTCCCTAGGCCTGGAAAATAACTCGTCTCCCTCTGTGAATCTGATATATCCTTTTTGTCACCGAATTAGTTTGGCTTTCACTCGAGTTTCCCAGAAAACAAATCTTTTTGCAGATTTCCCCGAATTTAGCTGCTATAAAAATTAGATTGAAAATCAAATTTAATAATTTAATAATTTGAAAGGACTTTGACACATTGCTTTTAATACATTTCTCAAAGAAAATGCCTTTTTAATTAAATTGAAAAGACACCAAGCACATGATGCATGACCCAATTCCCTGGGTTTTGTCTTATTTATTTTCCTTTGTCTTAAATTGGATTTAAAAGACTCTGAGGAGGGGAGAAGGAAAACTCAACTGGCGACCATTAAATATTGAGCAACACTTAAAGTGCAACCTCCCCTCCCCGATAGCCCGATTCCTCCAAGATCCTGGGGCCATAAAGCGTAGCAAATTTGTAGCTCTTAAGATGCTCATAATCGGTTTGGCCAGGATACACACACACACACACACACACAAACAGTTTGGGCTTAAAGCTGCTCTTGCCAAAAATTTCACCTAAATTGATTATTGCAGGGGGCCATTGTGACGAAGAGACTTTGGAAATTTCAACACGTACACAAATCCCATAACAAAGCCTTTTAATGGCTGCCAGGAAAAACTAACAAACCACATTAGCGCATTGGATTCGGTTGGGCTTCGGCGTCGGGGAACTTTAACTAAAGTTGCCAGGCATATTTGTTGAGATTTGCCACGCACAACAGGAAGACATAACACACATCCTGCCGGCAGACAAATCTAATAATAAATCCAGGACACTTAACGCCTTGGCCGCAGCAACCATGACCCACAAACTAGCTGAGGGATTGCCGGAATGTTGTCCTGAAACGGGTTTGGTGTTTTGCTGTTTTTGGTGTTCTGGTCCTGTGGAGTTCAGGAAGTTATGTAGGACAAGGGGATGCAAATCGTCGAAAGCCCAACGAAGCGTCAAGGCGTGCCAAGAAGGGGTCAGGGTTTCGCTGGGGAAAAGCGGCGATAGAGGATATCGAGGATGGTAACACAAAAGCCCTAGCACCCATTTTCAGGGGATTTCTTTTCCAAGCCAGCACACACTTTCCCTGGCTTATTTCGGTTCAATTGACTGCCAGATAAGCCAGTCACCAAATCGATTTGTTGACAGAGTATCAAGTCATGAAATACAAAAAATACAGTCAGCTAAGTAGGAAATAATATATTATAAATAAAAAACAATTACAAAACTCACAGGGAAGTACCTTAATTAGTAGGAGTAAGGGCATCTGCTAGTCCACTTCGACTTGTACATCTTGTCGTCGTCCCTGGATTTTCGTTAATTTAATTGAGCTTGCGGTCACAGCGCCAAGGAATCATGGCAAATTACTTGATTCTGATTTGATTTGTCCGGATAACAACTCGACCCACTTACCAGGGATTTCGGCCAGATTTTTCCCCCCAGCAGCCAGAAGATGATTTTCTTTTGTTTCAAGTGGGCTACAAACACTTTCGGCCAGAAGGAGAGCGAATCCTTTTTGCCATGGCAATGGATAAATGATTGGCCCGTCCCGTTGGATGATGGGATTGCGAATGGCAAGGCAGTAGGCTGGCTGGCTGTTTGGGACTTCGGCTCTGATTGCCCAAAACTAATTTGAATTTTATTGATTCGATTCGCGGTCCTTCACTGGATTTGCTACCCACTTTTCGCCAGAGCCTTCGCCATCGCCATCGCCATCGCCTTCGCCATCGCCATCGCCATCGCCTAATCCCTGGCAAAAGGATTGTGTCCCGAATGCTTTTGATCCGCAATTTCGGGCCTCTCGTCTCTTCTTTCTTTTTTTTCTAATATGGCAAATTGTCTTTTAATGTGATAAACGCATATGCTCATTGAAATCGCATTATCGACGCATCACTGGGGGCGTCCCTCACGCATTTATACCCATTTATATATACATTTATACCCCTAAGTGGCTTAAGTCGATTTGACAAATTTCCGTTGACAAAATTGTGTCACTTTCGGCCTAGTCGTGTGTGTGGTGGGTCGGCGGGTGTTGTGTGGCCAAGGACTTATGCTAGTTTCGTACGGATTATCAGGTATTTTGGCTGTGACATGGGATCTACCGAATGCTGGAAAGTCATGAAATTTTGAAGCCCAGCTTAACCCATCGTAAACTTTTTAGGCAACACGCGTGACATGGCCAGAATACACAGGGTTCTGGGGCCGTATCAGGCATAAAATATATTAATAGTTCTTGTTTTCTATTTTAAAAGTGCCTGAAAATATTCTAAAATATTATACTTCAATATGAAGACTTGTTTCTAGTCTTTCAGCCTGGACTCTGTTCAGTTCTGAGGTGTTTTCAGGTGTTTCCACTTGGAAACCAAGACCCAGCTTCTCCCAGGCTCGTTCTCTGTGCAAATACACAGAGTTTGCGGCTATAATCTCACGAATAATTACACACAGGAGAGTGAAATTTGATTAATTCAATATTTGCACTCCGCTTTCCAACGTGCCTTGGCAAAAGTTTCTCTCCCTGTGTGTGAATTTCCATGTTTGTTTAGCTAATAAATTTTCGGGTAGCAAAAGTAATCAAATAATTGCAGAATACACAGAAACACGAACCCACACACACACATGCTTAGGCCATGTTTTATTGCCATTTTATTTCATAAAATTTACGAGCAACAAAAAGTTTGCACACTACCAAAACACAGTCAAGAACCCAAGAAAAAATAAAATAAAAACAGGACACAAAGGAAGTACCAGCTCAGCCGGAGGAAAATATAGTAGAAGTGGAAGCAGTTTGCCAAGAATAATAAAGTTGAACAAAGAAGTACGAGTCTATCAGTCAAAAGTAGCGGAAACCGTGCTTTTTTCGCAGCTAACTTTATATTGATGACGCTGCTTAGGCAGCCCGAACAAGAGCCCCCAATAATCCTGACAAATCGCGGTTAGTTCTTGGCGGGGAAGACGGTTGACATTCGCTTTATGATCCGCACTTTACTCCCTTAGAAAGGGGCCAGCAACATTGTCTGTAACTCTCTTAATTGAAGCGTTTCTTGAACCGGCATTTAATAGGTAAAGTTTCTCTTGATTTTTTTTATTTTTTGTTTTTTTATTTTTGGAAGAATAAAGCATCAAAGGACCATTATTCAGAGTACCAGCACTTGGTGAGGGTCTTAAAACAGACAACGCATGCGGACTTTACGACTTGATTATTTTATTGTTAATATGTTGCTTTTTTGGGTTTTTTTATTGGTTTATGTGGAAGAGGAGGGATTGCATATATAGGAATATAAGTAAATCGGATAATATTTCTTGGTTTAATATAGTTTTTGTATATTTTAGAATTTATTTTCCATTCCATAATTCCAATTAAACATTCATACTTCAGCATTATTATATCCTCGTGTGTTTAAAATCCTAAAAATATATTTTTAAACGAGTAAAGTGGGTCAAAAACCAACCTATTTTGCCATTTAGGCACTTAACTTGATCTTTATTAAATATACTCTCTCACCTACCGAAAAAATGTATCAAAAGATTCGAGTTATTTTCCTTTATCCTGAAATTTCATTTCGTACGATGCGTGCATATCGAATTCTCCTTTTCAGGGTTACATTTAGGGTTGTGACAGGCATCAGGGTAAAGGGGTTTTCCCCGGAAAATGGGGGAGAGGGAGCGGCTCAGGGGCCCACCCACATTGTCACTTTTGTGTGGGTTCTACGTGCGGTTGATTGATGGATTCGCTTGTTTACCCGTCAAGCCGCAACAAGAATGTTGTTCTCTGGCCAGGGGAAGGGCGGTGGAAGCGGTAAAAAGCGGTCTGAATGCGGGAAAGCGGTCTGGGGGAAACAGATTTCAAAATAAGCAATAGTCAGCAGTAATCGTGATATATCATATCGCAAACCGTAGGGGAACAGCAGCGGCATGATATGGGTCTTTTTCTGCCACGATTTCATTTTGCTCGGCGTAACTTTACTGTGTTTTATTTATTTTTTCTTGCTGTTTGGTTTTTTTTTTTTTTTTTTTTTGTTGCCCCCCCGACAGCTGCCGCGGGACATTTGCCATTTTCCGAATAAATTTTAAAGCCGGGCAAATGTAAATTCCGTCTCGAACGGAGACATAAATCATAGCAATTCATTGCCCTCGAGGAGGAGCTACCAGGCAATTGACGCCAAGACAAAGCGCTTCCTGATGTCCTGATGGGGTTAAATTGGTCAGGAACACTGGGGGTTGGGGGGATGTCCCGAAATCACGCGACAAGCAAGTCCTTAAATAATGCTCAGGGCGCCAAGTGACAAGACACTGATTTTTAAGCACTTAAATAGCTGTCTAGCATGGTTTTTGGAAAATAAAATATAGAGAAAGAAAATATAATAATAATAAATGCAAGTGTAATTGCATATTTCCCCACCAAGAGTCGTCAAGCATTCTCTGGAGCGGCAAAAAAAAGTTTCCATTTTGAAATATAAAACATGAGAAACTTCCTTTTGCGCCCACACTATCTCTTTAATAATTTGCAGGCGGACACATTCCGGGATGATCTAATAAACTTGCCAGAATGTCTGCGAAATCCCATCAGAACATCCACTTCCGGTTCCCCACTCTGTCCTCCGCCATCCAAGCATTACCATTTCTGTGCGTGTTGCTTGGATCTCATTACAATTGCAAAGGCAAGAAGCCAAAGCCCCGCGCCGCTCCTTGAGGCCAAGAATACGCATTTCATTTGCAAGAAGCCAGGCCCCCACTAGCTTTCACATTCTCTGACCCCGACCGAGCCCCCCATTTTAACCGGCTTTCCACCGCCCCCGAAGCCCAAACTAGCCGGGGAAAACTCAGAAAAGCCATCTAAAAGTTAATTACAATTGCCTCAGCCAGCTCTGCTGCAACTTTAACTGCCGCAACGAGTTCGCATTAAGCAGAAACGAGGCGAATGAAAAAAGGAGCACGTGAAGGGCCCCTGAAATGGGTATAATCGAGGGGGCTGATACCCTGGAAAATTGTGGAAAATAATACGGGTAAATATGTTGAAATAAAACATGTATTAGGGGATTCTTCTATCGTATTAAGTTTGGAATTAAAGATTTTAGGCCAAGTTAAGGCAAATAAATAGGTGGGAATTACAAGTGTGTGTATTACAGGGTATCTGCCCAAGTCTCCCAGTAAAGTTCAAGCCGTAAGCAGTAATATCAGAAGTAACTACGAGTCCCAGTATCTAACTGCTGCAGTTTTTCGCTGCGAGGGGGCATATAAATATTAAAAAGAAAATCTGCTACATGGCTACGTGCGACGCATTTCAACGCAGCCAGCGCGACTTCAGTGAACCCCCAACTTTTCCCTCCGCTTTTCCCACAAACAACCACACACTGGGAAAAGGATAGAAAGGAGGTCGGTCGGTTGGGCGAAAAAAAAAATGAAGAGAAATTTACTTTGACATATTTTTGTGCTTAGCAAAGCAAATACTTTCATTATTTTTGCTGTTGGGCACAAAATTTCCCTCCGGCTGTAATCACCCACATCACACATCGAGGAAAAGCGGGAAAAATCGGGGGTGGGGAAATGGGGCGCTGCATTTGAGTGGCTTAAAACATTCTGCGGTTCACGCCCACAGCCACCCCGTTTGAGTGGAAAATGATGGAAAAATCACCCAACCCCGCGCACTTTTCCGAATGACCCAAACGTGGACAGCATCGGTGGGCGGGTTCGCCCACTGTTGTAATTTTTCCTGCCCTAAAACCGAATTCTGTTGCTGATTTCCCAGATAGGTCACGAAAAAGTTGCCAAAAAGATAAAGAAAGAGCGAGAAGCGGCGAGTAAAAAACAACAAAACAAAATAATAATGAAAAGAAGCAAGAATGCGATTAGAAATTTTCATATTTATCGAATATTTGTGGCGTCATAAACGACAGGCACTTTCGGGGAAAATATTAATCGAGGAAATGCAGATACTTGTTTATGATTATGACAAGACTTTAAAGTACCTCAAGGAATATTTTAACAACCATTTTAATAGATAAAAAAATATCTAAAAAATAGTTTCTTGATTTCAAGATTTACATTTAGAAATAGTTAATTAATTAAACATTTTTCGTATTTTCTAAATGCTCCTTTTTTTCTTCTCTCCATTACAGATCGTTGAGTGTCTATGAGGACAGGTGAAAGTTTGTGTTTTTTTTTTTGGGGGGGGCTGCTCGCACCTGCTCACACACTCACACAGAGGGAGCGAGCGAGACGGGAGCAGACAGAGGCGGCGACAGATGTGTGAGCGGCGGTGAGGAGCGGACTGTGGATTCCAGGGGCGGCGAAGGACGAAGGTCGCTGGACGAAGAGGACCATGGATTGGACCCGATGGCAAATGGCCAGAGAGAGAGCTGGCAATCCAGGATCAGGATCAGTATCAGTCTGGAACAAGCCTGAGACTAGATTGGAATGGTTGCCCATTTGATTCGTTGCGGTTTTCACACGTAGGTTCAATCAGTCAGTCAGTCAGTCAGTCAACCAACCAGTCAGCCAGTCAGTCAGTCAGTCAGTCAGTCAGTCAGTCAGTCAGCCAGTCAGCCAGTCACCCAGTCACTCAGTCAGTCAGTAAATCAATCGTGCAGCCAGCGCCCGATTGCCGTTGTCCCCTTCATCAAAAGCAAACTCAAGTAACTCAGATCAACTCAACGTAGCCAGCGATCAAGCCATGCACATTACTGTAAATACCAAATCAAAACTAGATTCATAAATATATACAATAAACCCGAAACCCAGTAATAAAAAATAAAAAACACAAGGCAAAACCAAAGCAAACATAAACCAAAACAAAAGTGCAGTGTTCAGTGTTCAACGAGAGTGGAAAGCGATACGGCAGGGCAACAAATCGAGCGAAGGAAAGCCATCAAGGTGAGAGGGCGGCCAAGGGCTGCCCCCCCGCGAGCAGGAGGACGCCAGCCGGAAAAGGCCAGAACAACAGCCAGCAGCAGCCAACAACAGCATAACGCCCCCAACACTGCCAATGCCATTGCCATTATCAAGAACAACGTTCGTTCATCATCGTTCGTTTAGATTTGACACAAGTGAGTTCAGCTTAACTAGATCATAAACCCAGTAAATCTATCGAAATCTATCAAAATCTATCAAAATCTATCGAAATCTATCTATATTTATTGCAAACAATCTCTGAAGGATTGAAAATCATGTGTGGTTTCCGCTTTTGAGTTACAAGCCAAAAAGTGGATAGTACAGTAACGATTTCCAATCTGCGGAGCTTATTTTATACTTTCCATTTATATATCTGTCGTTAGTCTTAAGCATTTCAACTGTAAATATATTTCTCTATAATACTATGTAGTTATCACTCATCCGAGGTCTTGTGTACATCTCATGGGTTTAGTAACAAAGCTAATCTAGTGGAAAATAAATCAAAACAAGACGATTTATTCTCTGTCTAAAATATCCAAAATATAAATAAATATAAATAAAGTATATATTCTGTAGTCTACCTTTGGACAGCATTTAAAATCGAAAGCACCTCTTGATCGATCGTAAAAGCAATTCTTGCCCGAAATAATTGTCTCATTCTGCGAACTTGTCTATGAATTCGGCGTTAAATGGTAGACTTCTTGCTGGGATCTCAGTGAATTACTCATTAGCGAGTCGGACAGATTAGTGAATAGAGATTAGTGATTAGCGACTAGTGCCAAGTGCCATTAATCAGAGTTGCTTTCGATGAATCACTTAGCCGAGCGGCGCCCCGAATGCGACTGCGACTGCAGGCGCGAATGCACACTCATTAGGCGACGGAGGGCCAGTTGCCATCCATCAATTAGTTGTGCACAATTGCGATGCCCACACCAAAATGACCCAATAGCCAAATATCTAGGCGGCCAGTAGACCAGCCCAGTAGCCCCCACCACCCACTGGCGCATATTCGTTTAGGCGGGGGAAGTCCCGCGTGTCCGCTTTCAATCGCAATGGCAATCTGCAATCTGACAAATCAAATCTTGTATGCAAAGCAGCCAAGCAAGCAGCACGAGAGCGACGGCCCAGTCAACGCCAGCAGTGACACCAGCCAAGCGACAAGCAATTTGTTTAAACATTTGTGCCAACAAAACGCCAGCAAGCAGGCGAGCAGCAAAAGCAAGGTGCCAAGGAAAGGTGACGGAAAGCACGCAAAGGCGAAAGCACGGTTAGGCAGCGGGAAAAGCAATAAATCGGGTTAAAAAGCAGCTAAATAGGGATCCGATCGGGAGGAGAAACCAAAGCAGAATCAGAGCAAAGCAAAAGCAAAAGCAGAGGCAAAAAAAGAAGCTAAGAAGAAGCAAAGCAGAAGCAAATTAGAAAAAAAGCAGAAGCAAAAAGAAAGCAAATCAGAAGCAAATCAAAGAAAATCAATGAGGAAAAGCTAAAAGCATATATATTAAAACAAAAAAATATAAAAAATATTGTATAGCACTTAAGAAAGTTAAGCAAGCAAGATAAAAGCATGCTTTAAAGCAAGCAAATAGTGTAGAAAAGCAAATAAAAAGCAGGAAAGCCTGGAACTTCAAGATGAAAGCAGAAAAGACCAAAAGAGCAAGCTTACAGGAGTAGAAGAATGATAGAAATATAGAAAACAAGCAGAAGAAACAGACCAAACTTACTTTGCTACGACAGTTTGAAGAAAAGCAAGCTGGCAAGTGAAAAGCAGATAGAAAAGCGAGTTGGGAAGAAGGATAACCTTGTGAGCAAAGAAAATATAAATAGCGTCAAAGCAGTTATCTTAAAAAGCAGAAATCTAAACACAACAGTAGCAAGAGAGCAGGAAAGCCAGAAAGCAGAATAGCACGAAAGCAGGAAAGCACCAAAGCAGGAAAGCATGGTCGGAAACAAGCCAGCGGGAAATCAGGAAATCCCGTCTGCCGCTGGCCACTAAGAGTTGCGTGACCCGCGAGTTTTGCACAATAAACAACCTAATTGCTCATAAAGTCCACTGCTGCGAGTGACCAGCACGCCGTTCGTCTGGCAGGAGCGGTGACGATAAGCGAACCAGACCGTTTACGGCAATTACAAATCACCAAAGCCGCGAATAGTGACTTGTGCTCCCCTGACCCTACCTAAAATACATAAAAAGAAAAAAATATTTATAACAAAAAAAAAAACAACAACCGGAGGTGACGCGCTATTAGGCAACGGGGCGAGGTAGCCCCCATCACCCCGCCCCGGATGTATAAGCCGGACACGCTTACGCGCCGCGGCAGCCTGAGATCCCTGCGCAGCGCCCCGCTCCTCAGCACGGTTCTGGAGAGTACGCTCTCCCTGACCCGCATCCACCCGATCGCCTCCTTGGAGTTGCCCGGCCTCGACTATGCGGTGCACTCACAGTCGGCCTTCGGTTTGGGGCTCGCCCATCCGCGCGACCTAGCCGCCCTCGGCACCTGCACCTCCCTGCGCAGCGGCCTCGCAGCGATCACCGCGGCCTCCGCATCCGCCGCCGGCGGCGTCTCCCAATCTCAGAGCGCTTTGCTCGGCCGCTACGGACCCAACGCCTCGATCCGCCACGGAGAGCGGAAAATAGTCCAGCCAAAACGGTAGGTGGTCTCACAATATATCCGTGTCCTCACCTATCATTCAATAGAGAGCTCGAGGTAGAGATATCGAGACGATCCTCCAGCAAACGCATTTTTCGAGTCACCTAGACCTAAGGATCATTCAGTAGAAAGCTCGAAAGAGGATAGATTCATGCCCCAAGGTATCCACGGTATCAGCCATTTGGGTTAATCAACACAGCTATATATGGTAATTGTATTTAATGCCAAGGGTATTAAGAAAAAATCAAATCAAATTTGCTGCTCTATGAATATAATAAATATATAAATATATATCTTTGTGCGGCTCACGTTCTGAGGATGCTTGGAGGTACCTGGGACTTACAGCCAGTCCCTCACCGGACTCCTTCGTTTCAGGTTGCCGTCCCAGGGCAGGCTATCGATATTCGCCTGAGCTGCGATTGCAGCCTTCACGCGATTGGAGAACTCCACTGGCGACTCATTGCCACGCCGCCTGAGCGGCTCCATATACCAGACGTCGCAGGCGGTGCACCAGGAGCTGACCAGCATGAACATATAGCGCAGCATTGAGTGCCGGCTGCTGTTCCAGAAGGCCTCACTAAACCGCCGGTCGTAGCTGATGGCCAGCGGATAGACAACGTCGCTCACCGCGAAGGCCCCCTTCCTGAACTGCATCACGGCCGTGTTGTTGATGCAAGTGCCCTCCGGGAAGAGCAGGATCGGTGGCCTATCTGCAGAGCCGCTGTGCCTGCGAAGGATCAATTTGAGGGCCTCGCGATCGCCCAGCTGACCCCGGTCGAACCACATCTGCGGTGAGACGCGGGAGAGGGCACGCTGGAACACTCCGATAATGCCGTCGTGGATCTGGCCAGTCACCGTGTAGTGGGCATCGGACATGAGCACCAGGACGTCCAGGGGACTCGTGTGATTGCACACACAGATGCCCCTGGTGGGGCGATGTTCGGGATTGTGGAATCGCCGGATGATGGGCAGACAGCCGGCCATGATGCGGAAGCACTGACGCAGGACTTGCTCCACCAGTAGCTGCTTCAGATGGCTCTCGGGCAACTGGCCAAGCACGGCCGCAATGACGCTGGTGAGAAAGAGACTCGCCCAGGCGGCCAGCGTCCTCAGGGGCAGCAGCAGCACGTATCGGGTGAGCCAGCCGAGGAGCCAGACGAGCCGCAGACGCCAGTGGAGCTCGCCCACCAGCTGGCCCAGGTTTCGAGTGAGCAGATTCCACTGGCCATGTGGCACCGGGGCGGCCACAAAGTGCGGCGTCACCTCATCCTCGAGGATCAGTTCCAGGCCCAGGCTGACCAGGCTGCTCATCTGCTCAACTCGCCTGACCAACCTGCTCTTGATAACCGGCGATGACGACGAGCTCTTATTGGGACCGCTGGGACCATCGCCCGTGGCGCCAGGCTCGAAGGCTTCCTCCAGATCCTGGCTGCTCCGCCTTGCCGCTTGCTCCCGGCGCGTATACCTTCCCAGCTCCTGGTTAATCCAGGCAAAGAGACATTCCAGCAGGCTCAAATAGAGGGCTTGCAGCCAGAAGAAGGAGGACCAGCAGACCAGGCATACGGTGGCCAACAGAAGCAGCATCGCATCAGACTACTCCACTGGGGATATACTGCGTCATTGGGGGAACTAAAAAGGCTGCAAAGAAGAGTTAGTAGTGATTGGGGTTCGATTAAAACTAAGCAGAAACTCCCAGCTAGGGTGATTTTTTGTGGGAAACCTCCGGAAATCCTTGTAGTCTTGAAATGTAAATTATTCCCGTTAAAGTGCATGCCCACCCCCCCCATGAGTTTGCCCACAAATTTCCCAATTAAAGCCCTAATTCAATTTAGCGCCGACTTTTTGGCTTTTGCCTCGATTTTCCCCCCGCCTTCATATTTTTCTCTCGGCCCGCTTTGTTAAGACTTTTGATTTATTTAGCCCGAGATGTGAAGGAGGAAAAAAATAGGAAGGCCGAAGGACGAAGGACGAACTTTGCCGTCGTCTTGCCTGAAATTTTTTTTCACTCTGGTTTTTTCGGTCGGGTTTGGGTTATATTTGGGTTGGGTTTCCCCATTTTTCCCCATTTTCTTATATTTTTTCAACATGGCAATAATTCAATTATGCCATAACAAGGCCGCAAAATGTTTGCCGCAGATCGGGTGTGTGTATCTCCCGAGTTGAAATCACTTAAGGGCCACAAAAACTTCTGGCTTTGTTAATTCGTTAATTAAATGGGCCCGCGAACGCTCTTTAAGGATTACGCAATGGCGCCCGTCTTCCGTCGCTCCATTGATTACATTGGCTGGCAACAATCTTGGCTTTGGCTTTGGCTTTGGATTTGGCTTTGGCTTATCAAATGCAAAACAACGACGACAGACACCGTCAACGACAACTCATTTAGGCCCGGTCCCGGGCCCTTAATTAGCATAGAATGTGTTTTAAAAAGCCACTTGAGCTAAACATTCAAAACACCTACAGGGTGTTCTCATACCACCCAACGCCCGCGACTTTTCCACTTTTCCCCAACGACAACGACAACGACCTTAGGCGTTTCTGCGGCCGAGTCTGCCTGTATCTGTATCTGTATCTGCATCTGTATCTGCATCTGTATCTGTGTGTGGCACAGTTTGGCAAGTCTAAGGAAAGCTGGACAGATTTAAACACTCTTTGAGATAATTAAGGCGGCACCAGTGACTAGGAGAAGGACTTGGTCACCATGAAAAATCAATAGAAATTTTACAGAATTTAAGAAAAATAATTAAAGCCAAGAGTTTGGTAGTATAAATGTTTTAAGGAATATATTTCCCATCAGCTATATATTTTCGGTATAGGGTATTCACTCGCTTATACAAAAACCAACAGAGCGGCAGCACGTGACGCTCAAGTGTTGGGATAAGCATTTCCGCTCTTCAGACGTAACACGAAAAAAAGAAAAAAAAAGCAAGCTACCCCTCTTGTGACAAAGCGCCTGTTGTCGCGGGAAAAGCGGTGGAAAAGCGGCGGGAAATGCGGAATATGGCGGTAAATGAGGAAGCACAAAATGAAATTGTGACGCTGGCGTTTGCGACACGCCCACATGACGATGCGCCGGCAACGCCCACCTGCCATTCAAAAGTAATTTAGCGTTTAAAAAACATTTTTCTGCCTGACTTTTAAAAAAGTTGCGCGTAATGCGAGTCGCGTGTGTACGCGTGTGTGTCTGTGTGTGTGTGGTTGGAAAATGGGGGGGAAAAAAGCTCAACACTCACCTGGTTGTTGTAGCCACGTTCCCGATTTCGATGTCGTCGTCTGTCTGATCCGCGTGATTGTATTTTGTGTTTCGTTATGGCTGAGGAAAAGAACGAAAACGAAGCCGAAAGAAAAAAAATATGTAACACTGCCACAGAATTTTCTTTATTGACTCTGACGTTTCAACAACCTGCTACGTGTGTGTGTGTGCCTTTCAAGGGGTAACCTATAACCCCGGGAAGTGGGTGCTGTGGGGAAAATGCTCATGGATATTTTGCTTAGATTATGAAAAGCTCGAGGAAAAAAATAGAAATGCCGTATAATGAGATTAGGGAAGTTGTTAGCGCTTAAGTACAAAATAAAAAGCCAGCTACTCGTTGCTAAAAAAATAATAATGATGCGAGTTTAAAACCAGTAAGTGGATGGGGAAAATGAGATTAAGCGAGATCAATTTGTTCATAGAAGAGAGTAATTTCATTTTTTAATATTCTCCCTTACAAGATGGCCTTAAAAATGGAGATTTAAATACTTAAAAAATAAAAGAAAATACACAGAATATAATTTAAAAGAATTCATCATTGATTAACACATCATTTACCCTTTGTTTCCATTGTAATTACCCCAGAGTATGAGTCTTATTATTGTCTCAGGTAACCACATAATGAATTAAAATAAACAAACAGGTGGAGGCAATGACAACAAACTTCTTAGCCAACAATATTATTGATTTTCCCAAGTTTTCCCACCCCTCCTCCTCTGAGAAAGCATCATTTTCCTTAGATTTTTTATTTGAATTTCTCTGGAAATTTTTAAGCGTCCTGTTACCCCTCCTTCTCCCCAAAACCTACCAAGTTAATTAAAAAAGTGTTGCCGTTTGACCCTTGAAACTTCGAAGCTGGAAGGAACCTCGGAAATCCCTTTGACACTCGATGGGAAAAATGGTTAAAGCCCGCCCGCATTTCGCCATAATTGGTTTATGCCATTTACCCGGCTTGTTTACATTTGCATAATGGAAATGGACCAGGAGGAAGAGAGAGGACCCAGAGAATCAAATACAAGGAATGTGATTTATAATTTTTCCCCTTGTTGAGTCGGGCATTTTAATTAGCCCCGGGAAAAGGCGGAAAAGCGAGCGGCCATCGCCTAATTATGTGGGGGAGAGGAGGCCTCAGCGTATTGTTGTTTGTGTCATCAAGTCATTATTTAATATAAGTCGCCGGGCTCTTGATAAATTATTTCCGTTTGATGGACACTACGTGACGAAAGTTTCGAAAATCGAGAGGTTTGGAATGGTGCTCCTATATATTTTTTGATTTGCGGTGGCATCTCCAAGTTTGCCAATCATCCATCCTTGAAGCCTCGTTTATTTGCGGCAATTAATCAATTTTGGTCAGTTTATCCTCGAAATAAGTGATGGAGATTTATCACCCGGCCACGCCCTTAAAGCCGCCTTAAAGTCCTGCACCGGTCGGGAGGCGGCTGGCACTCGGCATTCATTGAACCAAACATTTTGACTTTTGCGCCTGAACGCACATGAAAAGCTCTTGGAAAATGCGACGAATTGAGTGTGCCGCCTGCGGCTAGGAGTGGGTTGCAAAATGCGGGACATTGCCATCGTCATCGTCATCGTCATCGGCTTTTATTTTTACTAAGAACCCAGCAAAAATTGCAGTCGTAATAAGTAGCAAAAAAGTGGACAAGTCGCACTAAAGAATACTCTGCCAAGAGCTTACTTTAATTCATGAAAAAAATCCATAAAAACACAGCTTGAAAGTTTGTTCTAAATATCTTAAAAATATTAAATATAAATATAAATATTTTTATATTTTAAAAATACATTTAAAGTCCTTTAAGTCATGTCTCAACTGAATTTCAAGAGACTCGGAACTGGCACAGAGCATTCACAAATACAAGCACTGAAAATGTTCAACATAAATCTTTAAAGTATGCTATAGGCTATATACATACTCTTCTATATACATATATATTTATATGTATGTATGTACAATACTTTTCTGTTTGACCCCCGATTTCCCAGACAGCCATTTTCCTCGCCATCATTTAGCCGGCTGCATTTTCGACTCTCTTTTTTTATTTTTTTTTTACTTATTTGAAGCGCTGCCATGTGGGAGGCAAAACTGGGGTCAATGCACCCGCAAAAAGTAGGTGGAAAAGCCGGGAGAGAAATGGGTGGAAATGTGAAAACTTGCTCACGATGTTTACGTTTTGAGCCGCGCTTTTCGGGGCTTGTCAACGTTCTCAGCCAATGCTCCAGCCCCATACCCTGACGTATTGCTGAAAATTCCCGCTGTACGGGGCACCTTTCGCAATTTCTTAGGTGCAAAAAGTTGCACTTCACCTGCAGGATGGCTACGCTGGGTCCTGGTGGGTGGTCCTGCGGATGGGTTGGCTTCGTCTGTGTGCCAAGTGAAGTGTAGGCGCAAAGGCGAAACACGCGAAACTTGTCGGTGCAATGTAATAAATTTCGAAAAACGTCCAAACGCATGGCCCATAACGAATGGCTTGGCCAATGCACATGGACAAGTGGGACACCCTAGGCCACCCTAGGCCACCCTAGCGCCACCCACTGCAATGGGCCACCACCTTGTTAGGCCGCTGCAATAAGTCTTTTATGGCTTAGAGAGCCGCCGACAGAGAGCTAAAAACTTTTATCATTAAAGAAAGGTGAAATTTGGCCATAAAAACGCAGACACTGAAACATCCCCCCACCCCCCCAACACACACACACACACACATTGACTATAATGGCTACGTGATTCACAAAATCTGCTCACGTGACCGAGCCAATAAAGTGTTGGCTAAAGATTTTCGAGTAAATGAAATTCCCCTCTCAATAGCCAACCTGAAAAGTATTAAAAAAAAAATAAAAATTACTAAATTAAAGTCCTGAAATTAATAGAGAAAATTCTGAAAACTGTTTTAAGGACCAAAGAAGTCTCACAAAAACCTTTGGAAAACATATACCTAATTGTTCACCCTGACCCCAGTTATCGAACTTGACTTTGTTCCTTTGGAATGCTCTCTTTTTGGGGATTTTCCAACCCGTTTTTCAGAGGCTTTTCCAGCTTTTTTGGGTAACTGAACTCGCAGGTACACTCCCCACACATTTTCACCTGCTGCGCCCCCACTTTATTTCATTTCATTTCCTGCCATTTGCAATTTTCCAACTGCTACTGCACATTTTATTGATTTTGAATGCCATTTTTCGGGGCCGGGGGGACTTAGGAGAGCTCTTGTATGTGCTTTATGCCTGCTGTGTTTGGGTTCCGTTTCGGCAATTTGTTAATTGTATTTCATATGCAAGCGTTGCATGCATTGCAAATTTTATTAGCTCGGTTCCGTTGCTCGGAATTGAAACATAAGTGGAAATCAACTTAAATATGCATGGCATGTAAATACAGTAAGGCAAGTCAATGCCTTCAAGGGGTTCCACTCAGTGTCTCTGTCGCTCTTTTTGGCTGTAATTCTGTTAAATATTGAAATTTTTGATAGTTTTTATAATAATTTCCCTGATATTTACTTGGGATTTTGTTACACAAGAGAAAATGCAAGCCTAGAAAATTCTGGCAAATAATATAAAATATATATTTAGTACACTGAGACTGGGTTTAATTTAAGCTTGGAAAATGTATAGCTAATTTATTTGTTAGCCCACTTTTCCCCAGTGCATTTCCACCCTTGAAATTTCCTCTTAATCTGTTATTGCCAATTTCAAAATCTGCAGCTTGATTGTAGCGAATTTTTTGTGGCTCAATTAGCTTGACATTCCTTAAAGCTGGATTTACTCGCATCCCTTGGATTTTCACCCCCTCCGCCCCCCCCCTGGCTATGTAAATTCAAAATATTACTTGCAAGGCAAACACTCGGGGAGGAAAAAAGGAGAAGGAGAGACAGGGAAGGGGGAGTGGCTGAAAGGAAAACCAAACAAAAGTACACACAAAAGTTTAGCTGAGCAGAAGGAACAAAAAAAAAGAAAAAAAATACATATATGTAGCTGCAAATATTTTCTTATGCTCGTATGAAATGTAAGCATGTAAATACCAGCACCCACACTCGCTGGCAAAACACACATCCACAGACATGCATAACTTTGCTGCAGTCGCTGGGAAAATGGAAAAATGGGAAAATGTATGAAGACAGCTATGACGACGAGAGTCGCTTGAATAGTATACTATTTTGGGGCGAAAAAAAGGGAAGCCTTCTTCATTGCCAACTCGTAGCACACTTTTTGGGACCCACCTCGCCTTGCTGATATGAAAAGTTTTGCCGTCTCGCTGGCGTACTTTTCTTTCTTTCCTTTTTTTTATTTTTTTGTGAAATATTAATAACAAAAGAAGAATTTAAACTTTCAATGAAGAGCCCCCCTCCGCTCTTTATGTTTCGTGTGTGAGCTCCTTGTATATTGTATTTGTAAACAAATATGGAAATTGCTGCCGCTGTTTGTGCTGTTTTTGAGAAGAAACTCACTTCACTCGTCTGAATGACAAGTGGGGAAAGCTAGGAAATCCAGAAGGGCGGCGGCACAACATCAACATAAATGCCAGAAATCGTCCTTGCACTTTACATTCTAAGGTCTTTAAGGTGACTTGAAACCTGTCGCTGCAGCTTGGGATTTTTTAGAAAAAAATTGAAACGTAGGGAAAGTTAAATGCAAACGGGTTTAAAATGACTTTTCAGAGAATATTTGGTTTAATCTTTCTTTGGGGAAAATTAACAACAGCAAAGTGAATAAAAATAGTTTATAAAATCAACTTAAAATTGCATTCTTAATTGTCTTGAAATTGAATATTTTAAGGATTAATATTTGCCTTTTAAAATGCCAGCCAAGTGTGTAGGTGAAAAGTCCCACAAAAAGCAAACAAGAAGACACTGCACTTTGGGCAACTATTAAGAAATTAATCTACTGGCAGGCAGGATGCAAAAACATTGCGGTTCCTTTTGACAGGACGAGAGGCTTAAGCGGTTTAAGGGGGCGGGGCCGAGGCTGACAAGGGGATCGATATCACTACTGCAGATACCATAATATCCTGCTGGGGCATTTTAATATCGCAATGGCTTTCACTTGTTTACCGCTTTATGCAAATTTCATTGCGAGTCCAGGGTCCAGCCTCGATTTGTGTACATATGTATGTATATAGCCCTACCCCCCGTGTGTACACTCACTTGTCTCTGGTAGAGTTCAGGCAATTCATTTACTCTAGCCTGGGCAGCAAAATAAACATATGAGCTGAATTAAAATATTAAAAACTTTTCAAGTGGGCGGCATAAATCAATAAGGAATATGTTAGGCAGTTCCATTTGGCAAAACTTCTGCAGAATGGCAGACAATGAACTCTGGCACGCCTGATGCAAATTGTCGCATTACGCATACGCACTGTTGGCCAAAGGGTCTCAATGGGAATTAATTATGCAGCTAAGTGAATATTGAATAAATTCATCATACACATGGACTTGACAATCAAGAAAATTATTCAGCAATTGGTAATGCATATATTTAAGCCACAATCCTAGGGGCCAAAACCAAAGGGCTTTATTAACATCTAGGCCAAGTATTTAATTTTCCTTCAATTCAAATTCCCCCAATTCAAATTCAGTTTATAGAATTCAATAAAGGCATTCCGGTGTAATATAATGTCTTGGCTTTATAACCATTCTTGACTCCAAAATAAAAAAAAAACACAAGAAGAAGGAAAATCACTGGCAATTAAGCCGACATTGGCATTACTCTGACGACAACTGATGCTTCTCTGCTGTGTGATTCCTCGCGTAAATCGTAAATCTCCTTAGCAATTTCCTTACCCCTTCTCCGCCATAACAAATTGGCCCTTTCAGCTGGCCACCCAGCACTCAAAAGCTTACCCAGGTGCGGATATATATGCTTATATGTATGTGAGCCTGGGCAATGGGAATAAGGAGGTACTTCTCCCATCCTGGCCGATGCCCGATCCTTGGGCCAAGTGTAATTAAATATCCATTTAGTGTACATTACGTTTCCTTTTTGGCCAGCCTGAGTCAGTCGGGGTAGACACATTACCAACTTTGTGAAAAAAGCAAACACACACACACGCAGAGGGAAACCCTCAAGAAATAGACAGAGGAAAAAGGCAGGGGAAATCAACGGGGGGGGGGGAACGAGAAAAACACAGAACCGCTTAGCTGGTTCCAAGCCAGAAGTTTAAAGAGCCTGCTTATGTCTAAATTAATTTAAAAAGTTCGTTCACTTGAAAAATCGCAGTGCCCCGCCCATCCGCCCTTCACCATTTTCCTTTGGCATCCTCTTGACGTCCATTTGCGGCCGCTTGAGAGTTTTCCCGCGGCTCTTCTGCACTGCCATTTTCCCTCGAACTTGGCTCCCTGGTGTTCACTCGTTTATTAAAGATTATGCTTATAATGACGATGACAATGACGACGACAAGCAGGAGACGTGGGCGGGAAAGCGGGAAAAACGCTTGGTACGGGGCGGGGGGGAGGGGGAACCTCATCAAACCCCCTTGGGCTGATGATGATGCTGCTATTTTCCAACATTTTTCTTTCGCTCTGTCTGCGCTTTATTTTATTTTCAGCCCTGCTCCGCTCTGCTTCCCTCTGTCTAAATTTATATTTCCCTGGCTCTCTCCTCCTGTCGGGGCCATTAAAGCTAGCTAGCTCGGCTTTCTTTTAATTTCCTCCCCCTCCCTCTATCCCTTATCCAGCCAGCTCCAGGACTTCTTGGACCCTTTCGCCAGGGGTCCAGGTCCAGCCCGGAGAGCGTGATTTGTTAGGAGCTTTCCTACGTTTACACGTGGCAAAATAATACCCAAAAGATCGCTCTAAAGATCTGTAATAGAACTCTTTGGCTACATTTCGTAATCTTCTAGTCAAGAAATAAGTTTCCCGGGAGTTTCCCCTTGTTTTCCCCTATCTCAGACTCGGTGACCCATATATAGCTTCCATATATGGGTTAAACTCCGCCACAGAATTTGTGCCACTGTCGTCATCGTCGTCATCATCATCATCAGCAGCAGCAGCATCAGCTTTATCCCTGTTCTCGGCGCCAAGTCATTTGGCCATTGTGTGTTGGCCCGAAACCTTTGCGGTGAGAGGTGAGAGATGGCTGCCATTGTGTTAGCCAGTCTTTGCAGCGGCCATTGTTTCTCCTCTCCGTTTCATTTCTATGTCATTTCCGCTGGCCCCTATCTCTCTCTCTCGCTCTCTCTCTCTCCTGAAGCACAGTGGTTTGAAAACCAGAGAAAAACACCGGTACATTGATCTGCAGGGATTTTTCTTTATAATAAATACCAAGGTCTTTAGTCTGTTGAATAATAATTACTATTAGCTCAAGGTCTAAAGTTTCAATATCTAAATTTAAATTTTAAGCAATTACGCATTAAATTCTTAATGAATAAAATAAGTAAATTATTAATAAAGTGATAAATTAATTAAAAATTTAATATATTTCCTTTGAAAACCCCCCAAGATCGCTATATATTGACTTCAACTCTAGTGTAATTCCTAGTTAATCCCTATTAAAACTAATTAAAATTAATTAAAATTAAATAAAATTAATTAAAATTCATTAAAATTCATTAAAATAAATAAATAAAAATTAAAATTTATTAAAATTAAATTAAATTAAATAAAATTAATTAAAATTAATTAAAATTAATTAAAATTAATTAAAATTAATTAAAATTAATTAAAATTAATTAAAATTAATTAAAATTAATTAAAATTAATTAAAATTAATTAAAATTAATTAAAATTAATTAAAATTAATTAAAATTAATTAAAATTAATTAATTAAAATTAAAATTAATAATTAAAATTAATTAATTAAAATTAATTTAAATTCATTAAAATAAAATTAAATTAATTAAAATTACAAATAAACCCCCTTAAGTTGAGCTTTAAAATTCACTGTAAAATCTATAGCTTCAAAATGAAACCTCCAAGTAAACAATCCCCCCCCCCCAACAGTCACGATTTTCGGTTAGCTATACTAATGTATGCCATATAAGGCGACATCAGTTTGGACCAGTGTTGGCATTTCACAGCTAATTTCAACGAGAAATATTTGGATCGTGAGATTAGTGGGCAGAGAGAAGAGGGGGGACTCTAGAGGGGGCAGACTGTGTTGGTTTTTCGAGGGGCTTCGGGCAGGACAACCATAAGTCATCCGACCGCTTGCCAGAGTGCGCTTATGCAAATTTGTGCCAGCTGACAAATGGGACAGCATTTGCACAATGCCGAAAGACAGGGGCGCCAAAGGGGGGACGGCGGCGGCGGCGGCTTTCACCGCCTCGTTTTTGGGGGCGCTGGGGCGTGTCTATATAAATGTCATTTGTGTTGTTGTTCTGCTCCCTTTTTTTCAGAGGAGGAGAAGGAGAGCTCTCTCTCCTTGCTCGGCCTGACATGATGATGATAAAGTGCACATTAAAGAATATTTTCGCAATGCCTTTTTCGTTGTTTCACCATTGTGTGTTGTTTGCTTTTGATTCGCTCCCTGTATTTTTTGGTTTTTTGTTTTTTTTGCCCAACTCTAGTGTGGAATTATTTATGGATGTGGCACGCTTTGAATTTTAAAACTAAAAGCGCAAGGGCAGTGCGAATTTCTTGGCCTTTCAAATCGATAAGATTAGGCTCTGCTGCAGCATTATTAACAAGGTTTTTCTTTTCTTTCTTTTTTTGGAAATTATATTCACTCATCTCAGAGATCTTTTCATGAAAAGCACTGAAAGGTCATGCTAGAGAGTTTCAGCCCAGTAGGAAAGCCACAGTCAAGTGGGTGCAACTTGTCTCATTACCCCTGCATATATGTATATATATATATATATATATTATTCACTTCAGATACATATATCCCAGCTGTGTGTCGTCGGAAAAATCATAATATGCTCTGGCAGCGCAGGATTTCAACCCACATTTTCCCCATTTTCCTCGCCCACTTCTTTATCCCGCCTGCCTGGAAGTATATAATCATTATTACACATTAATATATAATATAATGCCGCCGCATATAATTCACACACACAGCCATACGTGCCACGCCCCCCCCCCCCCCCCCCCCCCCCCCGGAGCTGACGCCTCTTATCAACATTCTGCAAGCCGCACAAATGAAGTCTTCTCTTTTAATTTTCCCTCCCGCACATAAAATTATTTTCTTCATATAATAAGTGTAATAACTTTCATGTGTCGCAAAGGCGGGAAAGTCAGGAGGAGTGGAAAAGCGGGGGGAAAACAGCGGCGAAATATATATAAAAAAAAAATAAAGCAAAAGAAAAAAGAAAGAAAATTTGTGGGGATTCTAATGTCGAATGGAAATCGCTGCTCAACAGTCAAAGGAAATGTGGAAGCTCCTCAGCTTATAGGGGAAAATTTAACGGGAAAATCAATTGGGGTGGCTAAAATAAATATATATTTATTAATTAATTAAAAAATAAATATTAAATAAAATTCTCTTATTTTTAAAATATTCCTAAATTCAACTTAAGCTTAAAAACCAACTGAAATATATCCCACATTCCTTTGTAATTTATTCAATTCCCACATAATTATCCTTGAGGCAACCCTCGCTCACACACACACACATGCACCCGTCTTTCTCCTTTTCCATGTGTGTGTGTGTGTGTGTGTGCAGCACTTAAGTGGAATTGAGTGCGGAGTGCGTTGTCCTCATTCGAAGCTCGTTGCGCAAATCCTGCTCGAAAAGACAATACAAAAACTACCGCACTAGGTAAGGAGTACATGTACTGTAGTGTATCCTTAAAGCTGCTTTTTCGAAAGCAGAAGCATTAAGCCGAAATAGCATTATGACCCGCAGCTATTTGACCACAAGTAGGGCAAGGTGCACCCCGCTCGTTGGGGAAATGCAAGTTCGCTTGGAGATTGACAGGTTGTGTGGTCTAATTAACAGCAAACAAAGGGTAGAAAATTGCAGAGAAACCCCCCACAATCGAAATATGTATTATGGCCAGAGAAAGAGGGGCAGTAAACAAGCTCCCGAAGGGGGGTTATTAAGTGCACTGAGGGAAAGCGAGCAATTATTATTTGCAAGAAGAGTTTTTAAATGGTTATTAAGTGGGGATAAGAATACGAATATTCCAAATATTAGACCAAATATTCATTTATTTTCATATTTTTTCATGTTCTGCCAAGGCCTCCTCCCACCTCCCACCTTCCACCTCCCTCCTCCTCTGTGTCAACAAGTCCAGCTAAATGATCGCTATTTTAATATGCAAATAATACCTCTGGTAGCCCCCCATTTGGTTGAATTTATTGACTTTATGCAAGCCCAACAAAAGAACATTTAAACGTGGGTTGGAAAATGGAAAGCGGAATTATGCACAATTATTTTGGCATTGGCATTTTCTGACCTACCTCGCTGCCGCTGCCCTTACGTGCAATTTAATTGAAAGGGATGGCTGCAAGGGGTGGCTGCAAGGGGTGGCTGCGTGGGGGTGGCTAGTTAACGGTAGCAATTATAGGACAGCAAGGAGGCAATCTTGAAGGACTTGCCGCAACAAAGGACAGAGGACAAAGGACAATGTGTGTGTGGAATAAAGAGGGAATTGTGCTGTGTGGCTGGGCAATTAAGTGGGTGGGTCCAAGCAGGGTTGTCAGAGTTCCCAAAAAAAAAAAATTTTAAGAAAAGTTAAGAAAACTCGGGGAAACCTACTTTCACAGAAATTATGTAGTTATCTGCCGCTAATGCAATAACACTTGTTGTGTAATCCCATTTTCCATTTTCCTCTTTATTAATTATACGACGGCCGGATTATGCTTGAAGCTTATGGTGATTTATGTATGACTTGCACTCTACCCACAGCACATTCCAGTGGATTACATTACCTATTATCCTGAGCCCAGGGTCCTTCGCTAATTGCGCTTATTATGCTGGCAAGGAAATTGCAAAAAAATAAAAAATGAGTAGAATGATGGAGGGAAAAGCGCAGGAATGAAATCTGAAATGAGCAATCCAATGGCTTCGTGGCCATGTCACATAAACTAACAATATTGTGGTTATGGTTTCTATCCCTCTCTATATATATCCCTGCTCCTTGCTCTTACTAATACATGTTGAGCTTGTATAGCAGCTACCTTTCCCCTTGAACATCCTCCATGAACTACTGTTGCAGCTGCTCTGCTGCTTCTGCTGCCTGTAAAGTATCAGCAGGATACTAGTCGCTTTTACATCGCTAGAGAATCGAGATACTCGGGACAAACCTTGATGGGCAAGTGTTTTTTATTTATTTTTTTAAAGTGAAACAAGGTTTTTAATAATTAATAACGATACAATTTAAACAAAACTAGTTTACAAGTGAAAACAAAAGGTTAAAATGTATTTTAAATAATTAGAAATTGACACAATTGAAACAGAAAACGTAGGCTGCTAGTATCAATCACTGACATAACTCACTTGAATGCCCATCCAACGGAGATCCGGCTTAGCTCCAGCTCCCTTTTTTTCCAGCTTTTCCAGCTCGGAAATTGACAATTGCATCGCTCCAGCTGTCCAATGGCAAAAGTGAATTGGTTGCTGCCGTAAAATAACCCAACAATCCTTGTTATGCCCTCCCCACACACCAAATTTGATTGCAACTTTATGGCAGTGCTCCGTCGCTCCGTCGCTCCGACTGGGATTCGGATTCCGATGGAGATTCGGATTCAGATTCTGCATTATGCAGTGACTGCCATGTGTGTGTGTGTGTGTGGGCTGGGGGCGTTGCCACACAATCCATGCAAATTTGAGTCACATAAACGGGCATTTAAATTGGGAAATATTCAGCCATTTGGCAGTAATTTCATGAAATTACAATGAAAATTTCAACTGAAAAATAAAGTATAAAATCGATAAATTAAATGTAAAATTAAATATAAAATATTGATAAATATTTGCAATCACCTGAAACTTCTTGTTAAGTAAATATATTTTCCCTTTCGGGAAAACTTTAACTGATTTCAATCTTTAAATACCTTTACCTTTTTTTTCCAGGTAGGCGTACAATTTCAGTTTCAGTTTCGGTTTCCTTTTCTTTTTTTTTTCAAATTAAATAAACTGTCCTCTTAACCGCCAACAAAACGGACGGGGAAGTGAAAACACATTTATCTCGATTTTCACGCTGTCAGCGGCAACTCAAAAAGGCGACAGTTTGTGAAATAAAAAACAAAAAGCAAAGCAAACCGAAGCCTGCACAAAGTCAATTTCAAGATTTATTTTTCACAATTTAACATTTCTGTTACGCCTGTCAGCCGGGAAAAACAAAACGAAATACAAAAAGCCAGAAAAAAAAAACAAAGCAAACAGAAACCGCCGAAAGAACAAGGAGAAATCCTGCCAGGCAGAAGGTGAATGCGGTTAAGAAAATAATAATAAATTAAAAGCTTGTGCCCCACAGCTAAAAGGTCAAATATTTTCAATAACACAAAGAAAAACGAAGAGAAGAGGAGGAAAAACCAGAAGGAACACAGGGAAATCGGCGGAGAATCGTCCCCCAATGCGATTTGGAATTGTAATGAAGGGCCAAAGGCAGTGACGCCGATTTTGGGGTGGGAAAGGTTTTACCTTCCAAGAATTACCTGGTATTTCAGGCATATAAGCTTTATATAATACACTTTTCAGGCTATTAATAAGATAAAAAATAAAAATTTAACTAATTAAAGTCAGAAAATAATATTAAAAACATTTTCAAGCTTACTTATTGTCTTGTTTTTCAAGAAAATCCCCTATAGAGAGCTCAATATAAATGTTAAAAATCGATAATAAATGAAAATGTAATCACAGATGAACAGGAAATTAAAAACCGATACACCCTTCGCTGGCCATGCCGATAAAGAGTGCCGAAAGGCAAGTTACAAATTGCGTTTTCAGGGGGGGATTTTTCAATTTCGCCGCCAAAGATGGAAGTTCTTCCGTCGCCCAGTTCCACCTCGCCGTTTACTTTGTACTCGAATTTGTTTTTGACCCCGGGCTGCACAAAGGGGGCGTCACAAGTCCAAGAGTCCAAAAATTCAGTGTCCCTTCTCGCGTTTTCTTTTTTTTTTTTGTATTTTCATTAATAATACATTTGTAGCAAGCCGGAAACGGAAATGCGCGTTGGATGGCAGCCCGGAGCTAACTTTATTAGTTGGGGAATATATGTACGCAGCATTGTATATTTTGGCATTTTTCAGAAATTAAATTCCTCAGAGTTTCGCTGCTCTTCGTCTCCCACTTCCACCCACCCACATGGGAATCCAATTAAATGCCCTGCTAATCCTGGGAAAAGTGCGGGAAATCACAGAAAATCCCCACTGTCGACTGCTTAAGTCAATAGAGTAGTAAATGAAGCCTCGGCCTTATCATGCAGCTGCCATCGTGTACACTGTCAGAAAAAAAGAGGAGTCTCTTACATGCACCTAATATTGAAAGTGAAGGCTTCAGAAAATATATCTAAAAAAATGTTAGAAATGTATCAAGTTACTCACTCAAAGATTTACTTCTTACCAGAAAACTCAAGTAACCATTTCCCAGCTAAACCTTATTTCTCCCTGTGTAAAACGCAATCTCCGCTCCTCTGGTTAGTCACAGCTTAAAAGCTTGGATAATAAAAACTGGAATTATGCGTGAGTGTGTGCCAGGGTGGCAATCCAAATGGAAATTGGCATGTGGGCGGAGATGGAAATTCCGTTGGAAATCCAGATGGAAATCGAGCCAACAAGGAGGAGGTGGTGCAGATGCCGCCTGCCTCTTCTCCCTGTTGCTTGCGGCAATTAAACGATAAGCGTAATCGGTGCTGTCAATTCGCACGAAATGCGTCGAAAGTCGTGGAGGATTTCAATTAGCCGCCACGAAAAATTCCAACCGTCCTCGAGAACTATCTCCGCAGTGTTTCCTTCCAACCCCCTTCCTGCTCCTTTGGCCTTTGCGCATATTTCATGACACGCACACATACACACACATCGAGGAGAAAAGCGCCCTGGGTGGGTGGCGGGTGTGGTGCGCCACTAAGTGCGGCCAATTAGCACAAAGGCTGAGGAAAGTGTTTCCGTTTAGAAGATGAGAAAAGCGAGCACCTCTCAAGTGACAATTTGCTTAGCGCTTCAATTTAGATGCGAGCCGAGGGCCCAGCACCGAGTGGTGAGTGGTGAGTGGTGAGCTGGAAAAGCAAAAGCTAGTGACCTCGACCGAGAAGGAACCACATGCCCACGGAGTGGCTGTCCGTCAAGAGCCGAACTAGACAAATGGTAAAGTTGGTGGGCTCGAGACACGCATATGTAAAATGGCCTAGACCCACCTAGAGTTAATGTTTGCTCTCGTTTCTTGAAATATTTTCAAGTCTATAAAGTAATTATTTAGGTATAGAATTTATAATACTGAAAGAATATACTGAACGAATTCTCAGTCAAAAAAGTCACCAATCACATCAGCTATATCTATCTTACAGGGTTCTATCACGCAAACTAAAGCCACATCTTGTTGCGGACACCGTTAAGCAGTATATAAGTCGGGCCCAACGCACAACCAAAAAGGGTTCTCAAGAGCAACAAAATAACATGGAGTTTTTACGCGGCGTCTATGCGTTTATGCAAGTGAGTAGATCATCGGTGAGTGTCAACTGTTTCCTTTATAACAACCGTACTAATCCATGTGAACTTGCTCTATTTTTATACCGCCTTTGGTTGATTGATTGATTATACCATACCATACTCTACTCTACTACAACAACTCAACTCGAATCAAAAATATATATATATCTTAATCTCTCAAAAACCAAAAAAAAAAAAAAATAATAATAATAAATCGAATTGAGTAAAAAACAAAACAAAAAACGCAAAGCAAAAAGCGAATCGAATATGTTATCACTACCTTCTACTATCTACTTATTTATACTACTACTACTACTCTACTACTACTACCACTTTTATAAGCGTAACCAAAATGAGAACCAAGCAAATACCAAGTAAAGAAAAAACGAAAACGAAATCAAATAACCGAGAGCCATATGTTAACGCCAAATGTATCCCACACTGTAAATACTGACCCAAAGAAACAACTCCACCTCAGCCCCATGTAAATCGACCTTGAAAGCACTTCGGACCTTGACAGATGCCCGAAGGATCTATGTGGACCCACGGACTCGAGCAATCCCCATATAACCAATAAGCATCGTCGAGCAATAATAAGAAAGAAGGGGTCTACCCCGAGAAACCAAGAAACCAGACCGACCATTATTCCATCCCAGTCAAAAAGTAATACTCGTCCTTCTACTTACCTTTTGCTTTTACTTTTCTAAAAACCACCCACCACCCCGTCATTCATTTTGTTTGTGTTTTGCGTTCAGTGGCCATGACTTTTACCCATTGCCATTCCATATAGATGATAACAATGCGAAATGCAAATGAAAGTAACAAGAATAACAATACTCGTAATAATGTACTTACCGTGAGAACATTCTCTTCAAAAGATCACAGAACAAAAGACAAGAACCAAATGAACATTCACATAAATTGCAACATGAAAAGGTCATCATCTCAAAGACAAAAAAAACAAAAAAAAAAAAAGGCGCTGAAAAAAAATGAAATTAATATGCAAAACATTCATCAAGTAGGATTTTAAACAAGAAACAAGACGACAAGCGGCCCGAGAAAAAGAAAACCTAAAGAAAAACAAAGGACAGTCTCAGGAAAATGAAAAAGGGACTGTCCCTGTCACTCTCTGCCCCACTCACTCTCTGCCCGTCTCTTTCTTGCCTCGCCTCGCCCTATCCACCCGTCTCTTTCGCGGCCGTGGCGAAGTTCTCATCGAGACCCATTCTAAGCCCATTGTCCATCAACAACCATTGTCCATCCAATATTCCCATATCCATCTATCTTTCTCTCTCTCGGCCCACCTCTGGAACTATCTATCTCTCTCTCTCTCTCTCTCTGTCCCTCTATCTCTTTCAAACATACACTCAAAAGATACACATACGTCTCTACCTCTCTGTTTGCGTCTCTTTCTTTGTTGAATTGATTATTGTTTATAATTGGCTGTGTAATCGATTGATTAGCATTGAATATACATATATATATATATATATATTAATGTCTGTAATACTATATCTATGTCTGTCTCCCTCTCGCTGTTTGTGTGTTCGTTTGTTTGTTTGTTTAATTGTTTTTGTATCGAAAGTCAAAATTTTTGCCATAAATTTAAGCCATTTTTGAGTTAAGCTCTATCTATAGAACTCTTTGATTGTGTGCGTGTTAGCCCCACCACAAGAACACTGGAAATGACACACACACACACTTTTTAACATTGAAAAGACACACAAAACTCTATCTCCCCTGCGTCCCTCGATCCGTAGATGTTTCAGGGTGATCTATATAACTAAAAACAAACAACCCAAATGCTCTATATATTCTATATACCGAAACCGATACCGAAACCGAAACCGTATTAAATCCCAATCGAAACGAAACGCAACGATATGTACCTAAATGAACGCACCGAAGGTCGACTACAGCGGAAACGGATACGGAAATGCCAACGGCAGCAGCGGCGGCTATGAGACAAATGCAACCCTGACAACCCTGTCCAGCGATTATCCAGAGCCGGAAGCGATTCCCACCAGCGGAAGCGGAAACGGCAGATCGATAAACGATAACAACAAGGAGCCCGAGGCCACGACGGCAACAGCCGAGGAAGCCGAGGCCCCCTGGCCAAATCAAATCGCATCCAGCTCCAGTTCCATCGCCAGCTCCAGCGCCAGCGCCAGTTCCAGCTCCAGTTCCAGTTCCAGATCAGATCCTGCCCAGAGAAAGCGAAACCAGATGCTGGCCCCAGCAAAGACATCGACGAACCCGACCAGAGACAGTTGAGAGTGCGGCAGAAATAATGGCAATCGGTGCCAGATGCGGTGAATTACGAGAAAGAACTATGAACTACGATCAAATAATGCTAACGAATGTGATAACTCGTATGTACATATAGCCACGTATATATCCAAGTATATAACAAAACATATTTACAATCGAACTGTTAAGCCGAATCAAATCGAAACGAAACGAAACGAAACGTAACGGAACGTGACGCGATAACTCTTAGCACCAGCAACTATAAATCCAAAAAATCGAAATCAAAAATATCTAATCGTAAAGTATAAAGAGAAATCAAATGAAAACAGGGCAACTCGTGAAAAGGTGGCCTTAGCTTGTGCGACTGAACAAAAATATATGAAAGCAATTCATCGATAACCGATAAGCAATAAAAACGATCAACGAATCAGCGATCAATCAAAATAAAAGACGAATAAGTTACCCAGAATAACGATAGCAAGAGCGAGCTCAACAAAGGCGACGCGCAGCGGCGGCGGCAGCGGCAGCGATATCAGTTATCGATAGCCGATTGACTGGCTCTGTACCACTGCTGGCGGTGTGTGTGTGTGTGCGTGTGTGTGCGGTGCCGCCCATGCGGCCACGCCCATCCATCCCCACCCCCCGCCAAAAGCAAAGTGATAGAAAATGGTAATTACAACTCAAGCAATTCTAGTTCTCATTTAAAAACTCACCACCCAACTCTCACCCGCTCCCCCCGATAAATATCGATACATTCAGCTCGGTCTCTGTCGATCTCACCTTGAAGGGAGCTATTTCTGTCTCTCTCGCTCTCTCTCTCTCTCTGAATACCTTTGTGACTCTCGAAGAGAGTCTCCCGTCTCCCGTCCCCCCGCCCAGTATCTTTCTCTTTCCGTCTATTTTTTTTCAACCACACTTGATCTGCGCCTTGTTTTTACACAATTATACTGCATACATATAATATATCGTTATACCGTAGTTGATTAGCTCAAATTGTGCTTTTTGATTTATCGTTTTGTCATTAATCGTTTTGAGTTCAACCTCGATGTCGATTCCCGATATTAGCTGCACTAAGCAATGTTTTTCAGTTGTCTTTTCCTTATCCTTGCTTTGGCTTTGTCAACTCTACCCGTCTCTTTATATCTCTCTATCTATCTCTGTTACTTTTTGATTGTTTCTTTTTAATCGATTAGAGCGCGATTCCAGGAAAAGAAGCAGAAACAGAAAACAGAACAGCTAAAACCAGAACAGAAACAGAACAATTCAGGGGATGCAAATTCCAGAAATAATAATCGATATTTTATCAAAAACGCAGCCGCACCGCGCCAAAAACAAACCTCAAAATAAATAACGAAATGAAAAACAGAACCTATAAACCGACGAAAACAGATTGCTCGCCTGCTACCACACAATATGCTGTCAACGTCTTCGTATAAAATACAACCAACAAATTGTTAATAAACTATAAATAAGAAACTAAATATATATATCAAGCAATAAGAGTTGAAAACTTACAGTATTGAGATGATCCCAAGCTGAAAACCAAATCAAATTTAATACAAAATGAAGTTGTATCAATGTCTCCGTATCCTTTTGATGCCCTGTGCCAACTTGAGTCTCCTTCTGTCTCTCTCTACCTCTTGATCTCTCTCTCTCGCTCTCTCACTCTCTCTCTATCTCTCTATTGTAACTCTGATCTGAACACTAGCCCCACAAGGACACACAGTTACAGACACACACACACACACGCAGACTTTGTAAAAGTATAGTAAAGTGTTGCGAGTGCCTGGCGATAACCGATAACAATCACGATAAACATTACGACAACGATAAGCTGGCAAAAGAATGAAGGAAATCAACCAATGTTAACTTTTCAGTTGATTTCAATTATGATTTTTCACATCTATCAATAACGATGACTATTTATGCGTATCTAACTAAGTAAAGCAAACTCAAATTAAGTAGGTCAACCGAAATGCAAGCGATAACTATCGAAAACTAGCAAGGATGTGAGGATCCGCCGAAACTTAACTGCAAACCAAATATAGCCCTCTAAATAGCTCTATTGCCGCGTATATGGTGTACTGTGTAAATGTATATATTTTGCCAAAAATCGAACGCGACTGAAAACGTAAGAAAAAGAAACCGAAACACATAAAAGCAAACTTGAAATTGAGCAAACTTGAAACAATCCTATTCATGTGAAACTATTATCGCCAAGAACCAAACAAAACCCCTCCGTATCTCTCTGTCTCTCTCTCTCTCTTTGTCGCTTTCTCCATATCTCTCTCTCTCTCTCTCTCTCTATTTATCTCTTTCTCTCTGTGTCCAGATAACCCTGAACCTGAAGCTTAGATAAATAAACCCAGATCTTCCACAAAACCTTTCTTAATATTCGATAAAAGACAAAAAAAAAACGACAGCAAAAGAACCTTGTAATTCCCAACCAGAAATTCTTTGACTCCCCCACACCGCGCACAGCCCAACAGAAGCTTTTGATTTGAGATGATATTTTGTTCCAGTAAAGCCCTCAGTTCTCTTACACCCGCCCAGCCCCTTAACTAGTAGTTAAAGCCGATCAATAAACCTCTATAAAACCCCACTACTATGCCAAATACCAAAAACAAAACCCAAACCAAATCAACAAAAAAAAATAAAACCAACTTGCACGTGTCTTAAGCCGTAAACTGTACGCAACAACTCAATAAATTGCAGTCTCTTGTGTTCTATAATATGCATACTCGTATCTATATCTATAATGCTACTCGTGCTGTACCAACTGTATCATTTGTTGTATTGTTTGCCGGATATCCCCGTAGTAACTTGAGCGTAACGTACACGGAAATGTTTCAATCAGCAGATCTCAGCAAGCAAGCAAGCGGTGCCAACACCGAACCGTATTCTTAACGTATCGTAATCAATCAATATCAATATATATATATAACTCATATTGCGGCATTTGTGGTACTGTATCCGTATTCGTAATATCAAGTGCAAACTACTCTAACTACCAACTAAGTCAGATATATATACTAGCCTGCAAACATGTCCCGTAATCGCCCCGGAAGAAGTGAAGTAGAAGTTATCGATATTCGAGCAAAATAAAAATCAAAAATTAGTAATTCTGCAATCGATAAAAACCGATTAAAAATAGCAACGATTACTTTCTACTTCGATAAATTTGTTTGGCGATTGTACGGAGCATGTATGCAGGGGAGTTACTAATCCAAACATAAGTATGTCGCATTGTGTATGTGTATGCTTGTCTGTATGTGTATGTGTAATAAGTTGTACGTATATCGGCGTAGACGTAATTGAACTCTTTATTTCCCATTACGTACTTTTCCGTTCGTTCGACTCATTTCACCGAGCAAATTGAGAGCAAGCCAAATTGTTGTTTATTGATTTGAGTTTCCAGTAATCGTAATCGTAATCGTAAGCGTTATTGAGTTTCCATTGTGCTATCGTTTGGTTTGTAATCGATTGTTTTTTGGGTTTCTTCATTTTGTTTTCCGACAAGCGGCAAAGCAACTATCGATGGAACTGAGCCAAACAGAAGCAATAACTATCGTATTCTACACCATCTATATATATATATATCTATATATCTATCTATCTACTCGTACTCGTACTCTAACTAAATATATCTATAATATACCATACTCTTATACATGCATATATACATATACATATATATATATATATATCTATATGCATATCTCTAAATACATATATCTCAATATATATATATCTATATATATATCTATCTAAAGGACAAACAAAAAAAAAAATAATAATAAATATTACTCATAATACCAAAAAGTAGTTGTCGTTGTTGATGTTGTTGAAAATGTGCAATTTTAATTGATTGAAAACGCAAATAATACCAACAAAAATAGTATCAGAAAAGACAGATGTAAACGAACCATTTTTTGTCGAATGCAAAAGAAAAACAAATGAAGCTGAATACCAAATAACTTAAAAAATATATATATAAACAAATATCACAAAATACAAATATATAAAAGAAATAGAAAACGTACCGGTTCGAGAGCCAAAAAGTATGCACTATAGTATTCTTTTTGGGCTGGCATTTTTGCAAACCCACTGTTTTTGAAACCATAGGAAAAATATTACCAATTACCAATTATCAAGCGAAAATAGCTGAAGACAAAGAAGCAGAAGAGGAAACCCAGATACCAGATACCCCCACTTGCCAAAGACCACCTACCACACCACCCCCAAAGATACCAGAAAAAAATACCAATAACCCGAAATACTGCTCCACTTCTCCCTGTCTCACTCTCTTTCTCTCGCTCTCTCTCTCTCTCTCTCTCTCTCGCTCTGTCTCTCACTCAAAAATGCTAATTTCAATGTTTTTGTGTGTGTGCGTGTGTTGCGTGCGCTGTGTGTGTACAAATCAATTGTATTAAATTTGGTTAAATAAAAAGCGATCTATATACGATATATATATTAACAAAAACCGATAATTCATGCATAAAGAAAATGAAATACCAACTGCTAAACGGACAGGCAGCATATATGTTGGCAATCGAGCAATTTCTGTGTAGAAATCAGCGAAAGCGTCTAGATCCAGCCGCTTTCCCTATCTATCTATCTATCTCTCTCTATCCATATAAATATGCACTTGTTTGTGTATATATCTATCTCTTTCCCCACTCTCTGTCTCTTTCACCCACCGAGCGAGTGGCGCTCCTTGTATCTCGCTCTTTCACATCAGCTATGAACAATTTCAGTTTAGTTCAGAACTATCGAGATTTGATTTTTGTTTTCATTTTGAAATTTCGATAAACGATACAAAATGTGCAAAATACGAAAAGAGAAATAAAAAGAAAATGTGTGATGTAATACTGCATTTCAAAAAGAACCGAAACCAAAACCAAAACCGAAACAGTATCAAAATCAAAATCAAAACCAAAACCTATACAAGCCCCCACAGTTGACATGAACATATTTATACCGTATACTACCAATAAACCGCATATATACTAACCAAATCGAAATACTATTACTCCAAATAAACTATATATACCATACTATACTCGAATATACCAAACTATATATATATATATATATAAATCTGCAACCTGAGCCACAGAGACCCGCAAGCCACACAAAAGTAGCAAACACCCAGAGTTGACACCTTCTTTCGTATTTGTACCTGTATGATAGCAGCGACACTATATATATATTCACACCTATGACCACCCCTGTACCATACGATAATGTCCTAGTTGTAAGTAAGCAGCAGTTCGATTTTCGAAGACTTTCGATTGCACACCTGCTTAGCCTTGTTGTTTGCATTTTGTTGGACAGCTTTGGCAACCCTGGCTTTTGAAAACCCCCCACCCGTGACGCATGCAATTCCATATCTCTCCCACTCTCTCTACAGCTCTGTCCTGTATGAAAACGAGCACGTCTGCCTTAAACTCGACTTTAATTTCAATTTAAATTTAGCTCTAAATCTCCATTTACGTAACTATTTTGATTTGTTGGCTCCGCTTTTGTTGTGGCACGTTGAAACCGTTTGATTTGTAATTCAGTAACTCAGTAAAAAGCAAAAACTAAACCAAAACCCCAGACTCAAGACCCTGAAGCCCGGACACGTGTAAATAAGTCCCAAGTATTTCGTCGATCAGCCGATAAATGAATTAAAAAACACTGTCACATCTACCATATGTACGTAACCGACACCTATCCGAATACCTATATAAATATCTTACAATAATCCCATGTATTTGTATATTGCATAAGTGAAAGCTTCCAGTCTGCCTGCCGACTGACAAACAACAACAAAATAAGAACCCCAAGACACACCAACACCGGCTGTATGTGTATACCCCCCCAGAAGCTCCAAACACCTCTCCGGAAAAGCCTGTTGTTTGTTTTCACATTTTTTCCTTTCACATTTTTAGTTTGGTTTTTGCTGCTGAATTTTTCCCTGGGCCCAATTGTTCGTTTAAGTCGCCAATTTAAAGTCAACTCCAATGATGCGTAACTGGGAGCCAGGAACTAGGGCTACCCTTAGTAGTATCGAGTAAGCAGTATCCAGGACTAGGATTGGGGCAGGGGCTGGGACTGGGACTGGGACTGGGGTAGGGGCGTGGCCCACTGATGTGTATCTGTCCTTGTTGTTTGCTTGTTTATTGCCACCAGGCACTTGGCACTTGGCACTTGGCACTCTGGAGCCGCTCCCGAAACTGAACGGGAATAGGACTCGTTCTCGGTCTCGGTCTGAGCTGACTTCAATTTATTATTGACTTGCTGCAAGAGTTCTTAGACGCATCCTAATGAAGCGTAAGTGGCAAGCACTGCGGCAGGGCCCCATAACAATAACAAATACAAGTACAAGCACAAGCACAAGCACGGGGCACAAGCACGATGGCAACAAAGCCAGTGGCTGGCTCCTTGTAGCAAAAGCTTATTTTTATTGCCCCAAATATATTGCCAATGTTGTTCTAATAGCAGAAACGAGCCGGAGCCGGAGCCGGAGCTGGAGCCGGAGCCGGAGCCGCAGAGCTTTCCACGACAATGGTGCACGGAGAGAAAAGCCTACCCCCCCTTTAGTAAACTCAGCCACAAGTTTTTCTTAAACTTTTATCAGCTGCAATTTGGCATTCTTGTGTTTATTTTTAGTTCGATATTTCTCGAATTTCGTTAACCACTCCTACTTTTCTCTCTGTGCAGAGGCATTGGCACTAACAGTCGGCAGTCAGTGGCAGTTACCAGTAGGAAAAAGGGGGGTTTTTGGCCTTAGGAAGAGGTAGGGGTAGCTGGGCATAAAATTCATTGTTATGGTTACTGGGCATAAGTCAGTCAGTCGGGCAGCAGTCGGGGGAGGAGCTGCGTCTTCTGACTCCCCCCATTTTGTTAATAAGCCCTGAGTAAGTCAGTCCAGCGCACATGATACTTATTACACATGCTACTTACACACTCCTGCTGGGGGAGCAGTCATTGTTCATCCACTTGGGCTGAATTTCATTATAACCCAAGGGTGCACTCGGCCAGATTGGGTTGGTCAAAGGATTGCCGGGCACCGGTGAAGCGGGGGGATCGGCATCGAACAGTGCGTGCCGGGGGCGTAAGTCGGCATTTTGGGGGATCTCCGACACCGAAATCAAACAATAGACAAATGTATAAGAGGATGGAGGGACAAATATGGAGTGTTTGATCGGAAAATACTTTAAATGAATATGGGAAATCTAAAGAAACATTTGTTTCAAGGCTTGAATGCATTTCTTAAAACAGAATTACCTAACACTAATCTGGTTTTCTAGTTTTTTAGGGTATGTTAGGTGGGACTTATCCAAATGGGCCGCACTGTACTTAGCCCCCTTTCATCCTGGCCTGTTTCTGTTTTATGTGTGTGCGCCTTTCACTTCGAGTCCCATTTTTTCGTTGCTCGTTTCGATTTCGTTACGTAGACACTTTCGCTTTATGGTTTTCGTTACATTTTGATTTACGCCCTCCAACGATCATCGCTCTATCTATCTCTTTTCGCAGCCTCTATCTGTCTCTCTCACTAGCCCACCACCTCTCTCTATCTCTCTATATCTGTCTGTCTTTCTCTCTCTCTCCTCCCACTGCCGTCTCAGCCTCTATGAGACATGTTTTTTTTTTTGCCCAGTGTGTGTTTGAGCCCGTGTCCAGACCCCGGAAAGTGACCATCAAACTATATGAAAGACACAACAAAAAATTCAAAAGCAAAGCCTCACATATAAATTGTACTCTTCCAACGATTGGACCTCTGCTAACTTGAATGTAAAAGCTCTGCCAATTTGGACCCAACATCCCAACCAAACTCACGCTAACCAAAAACCAAGAAACCAAAAACCAAAAACAAACAGCAAACGTATTGTGCCAATTGTGATGAACGTAATACAAAAATCTGCCTCTCTCACCAAAATCACCACAAGAAACTACAGCTAATATTCAAAGAGTAAAGATCATAGTGCAAAAGAAAAAAAAAAAAAAATAAAACAATTATGCAAAGAAAACTAAAAGTGCAACACGCCAAAAGCACAGGACACGAACTAACACCAAAGTCACCTTCACGAGTTCACAAAAATCAGTTAAGTCACGAGTCACGTTTCACCAAAAGTCACCAATATCACGATTCAGCAAAAAATTTAATTAGCAAGCGCCAAAGAGCAGAGCCAGACACGAATCACACACAAGATTTTAAAAAAAGCTCACACACGCCAGCACACTTTAAAAATCTCCAAAAACCGATTCCAGATTCCCGATCCCCCACTGAAATCCCCTCACGAACCGTGCCCAGAAGTCTCGAGGAGGTTTCAAAACTCTTTTTTGAATCCCCGAAAGCAGACTACGAAGAAAGTTTTAGTGAAATTCGTTCCTTGGTTCTAGAAATAAAATGTAGAATTTGATTTGTAAATTATAATTTCAAATAAAAATGATTCTTGATGTGTAGTAAAGGCTATTTTTACCTTACGAAATTTAATTTATATTTATTTCTATCAATATCTGAGTACGTTTTTGGTTACTATCAATAGGGTTTCGAAAAACTGTAGAGATTTCTGGGCTATTCTAAAAATAAATTAGTTTTCACTACCACGCTCTGTCTTTCACATATCACGCCGTTCTTTCTCTCTCTCTATCTCTCTCTGTCACGTTAACTCACCATCACGCTGTCTCTGCCCAAACCCTATATCTGTCTCTCTCTCTCTCACTTCGGAATGGCCAAATAAATCGTTCCGTCGCCAAAAGTCCTAAAGCAACCCGTATACTTTTCTCTCTGTATAGGTACACGCAAGAATAAAACGAAGACAATTAAATGCCAAGAACTAAATCAAAATAAATTGAACTAAAATAACAAAAAAACCAAATAAACTCACTATATCTATCTCTCTCAATCACTTGCTCACCAAACAAACTCACTCGAATCCGTCTCTCTCTCTCTCACGCAATCTCACGACTCTCACCTGCCCCCCACCCACAATAAAAAAGTATGCAAAATGCATAAAAAAGAAAACCAAAATGAAACCAGCAAAGCAAAAAAGCAAAAGTAACCATAACCAAAACAAAATCCAAAACAAAACAAAGTAAAGCAACTACAAGATAATATTCCACACTCTCTATATATATCTATATACATGTATGTATCTCTGTCAGCTTTAAGTATATTTAACAAGAAGTAAACCGAAGCCAGCAAGAAATAAACCGCAACCAACAACTCCAAAACTCCAAACTACAAACTCCAACTCCAACTCCAAACTACAAGATACAAGATACAAACTCCAGACTCCAAGGACACACAAAAAGAAACCAACAGCCAACGCAACAACAGCAACAATATCCAGTAACAACAGCAACAACAGAGATCTAACCAAACCAAACCAAACCAGAAACAAACCAAAATGAAACTATATCCGTACTATATCTCTATATAACTAATAGCTAGCTGTATGCTCTATCCCAAATGTAATTGACCTCGTTACGATTTTTTATGTTTAAAAATTGGCCAGAACGAAACTGAAACACCTAAAGCCCGTACTTGTTGTAACTAAATCTGAATTGTAAAGCTAAAACCAAACAAAAAACGATAGAGCTAAACCCGAAAACGAAACAATCAACCCAACAGCATTGCTATGGCTTAGATCGACGTGTGCTAATATACCATGTGCTATATGCGATTTGAAAACTCCAGGCATTCGTCCATCTGGGCTAAGTTAAGTCTGTGTTGGGGTTGAAGCTAAACCACAAGCCAGAATGAAATCAGACCCAATAAAAGCCTTGAACCCAGCTTTGCAGCGCTATCTGTCTCTCTCCACCACACACACTCTCTCTCTCTCTCTCACTCTCAGTAATAAAGTATATATATAAACCTCAATATATTATATGTATCTCTCGCTCTCTATGTCTGTTTGTCTCACTCTAACATGTGTATTGTGTTTGATTTCTTAGATTAAACGTAAACCGATTTTCAATCATCTTATATAAGCAGTTCTCGTACATTTTTCGCCACATTCAATCAACTCAATTCAATTCAATTCAATTCAACTCGATTCTATTCAAAGTAATTCAATTCAATCTCAAACTCACCTAGATTTTTCATCACGTATTAATACCTAATTCAATTAACATTCTACTTATATATTCAATTATTTTCTATATTGTACGCTCACTCACTCGATCACTCTCTATCTCTGTTTCGTTCGCTCTCGCGCTCTCAACTTCACCGACACCCACACCAAAGCCACTTGAACCACCAAAAGCCACTTAAACCACCACTCCACCACCACCAAGATCACAGATCACAGATCACAGATCACAACTCACCCACCAAGCGCAGCTTAGCGGCTGTGGCACCAAAGTTATGAACTCACCACCGATCACAGACCACTGATCACTGATCACAGATCACTGTCACCGTCACAGTCACTGCTCACCTAGGCAGTACTCAGTATTCACCTCTTAAAGTATGTCTCTCACCACAGCTCAGCTCACGAAACTCACCTCGCTAAGCCGCCACAAACGAACAACAAATCCAAATCCAAATCGATATTCAACCACTGAACCACTCACTGAACCACTCAACCAATCAATCTGCATTCAATTCAATTCAATTCAATTCAATCCTCGATTCAATTCTCAAATTCTGAACTAAGCCATTATCGAAATTTCACAGGTCTCTCTACCTCCTAGCTCTGTGTTTTCTTTTGATTTACAACTACAGCCATAACTAGTAAGACGATCAATCAGTCAATCAGCCAGTCAGTCAGTCAGTCAGTCAGTCAGTCAGTCGAGCGATAACATTTTGAAAAATATCGATTAAGTGGTCATCGTTACAATCAGAAAGCAATTCCAATTCGATAACTAAATCCGCAGCGGACTTTGATTGGTTTAAGAAAAAGTATCATGGCGGCCAGGAATTGGTCAGTTCTCCTTTCTCGTAAAGCACTCTCACATCTCAATCTGAACCTATCCGATCCGAAAACTATATCTTCCATCACCATCTCAGTGGCCGCCTTCAAAATGCAAAAGTACCTCGAAATTTGCATTCCCAGCAGTTCAATCACCTTCGTTTTTCTCACACTCTCTATCTATAACTCTATCTCTTCTATTTCTGGCTCATACACATAAAACCTAGTTTTTTGATTTCTTGAGTTTCGTATTAATCGAAGAAAGGAGCAGCCCATGCTGGCTGAGCAAGTCGAAACAATTGCTGTGACACCTTACTATACTTACCTGCCTAGAATAACCGACAAAAGATAAGAGAAAACCCGAAATGAATTCGAGAACCTCCACAAGAGCAAATTGTACTTATTTCGCAGTAGTCTTAACATTCTCCACTCCGCCTGCAGGCTGAACAGGAGCCCCCCCCGTATGTCCTGTGGGAACTCAGCCTGAGGGCGGAGTGGGGACCCTCCACCTCGTTAATTTATAAGTGAGTTAGCTAATTGTAAGGACCCTCCGGAAGCGGAACAGAAACTATTTTGAACAATATTTGAAAACGACAACTAGCCATATATGAATGTACATAACCAGATATATATCCCCATGTGATAAGCACCCGAGCGACGATCTCGATTCCATTCAGAACAGACATTGCAAACGTTTTGCGTTCCAGAGATTCTCTCATCATCCGTTTTTCGTTTACCTTTTTGGTTCCCTTTTGCGTTGGACTTATTTAACGTAAACCCCTGTCAAGACCTCCAATAATAATGTTCTCTCTCTTCGTCCCGTTCGATAAAAAACAAAAAAATAAAAAACACCAATCGAAACACGATAAATCACACCACAACAAAACAATTACAAACACCGCTTCGATAACGCCTCGATAACGGACGCACAGGTGTCTCATGTCAAAATCGATTCACCTGTTTTTCGCCTGCACACCAACGCAACGGTTATATTACTGATCACATTCTCGATTGCTGTGACGACGCGGCAGTACGTAGGAAATCCCATAGACTGTGTACACACAAGGTAAACCCCAATCGATTGTACCGATAAATGGCATATTTTCTGATTAATTCGATTAATTGCAGAGACATTCCCGAAGATGTTCTCAACACATATTGTTGGATACACTCAACGTATACAGTGGTCGATGCGTTTATGAAGAAGCAAGGTTCCGAGGTGCCTTTTCCCGGAGTTCACAATTCACAGGGCCGCGGCCCTCTAACAATAAAGCACACAAAATATTATCAATGGGTAGCGTTTACACTATTTTTTCAGGTGAGTACCAAAGCTATACTATATATATAATAGGATTTAAGTCACCTTTTTTAATTGTAACGGTGAAAGCTGGAAAGCTTTTAGTTGTGGCATTGGAACTGTCTGAATCTGGGTGGAAAACTGCTAAATATATACACCAACCAAAGAGCTTTTCCGGGGTGGAAAGTGGGAAATGCCTGGGCAGCTTTGCAGTTTGTGGAAATCTTTGTGGAAAAGCTTTTAGCAAGCAAGGAAAAGTTTTTTGCTACATTTTTGAGCTTTGCAAAACGATTTAAAAAAGGATTTTAGGACTAAAACCTTTTTCATTTCTAATTTGTAAACTATTAAAAATTTGAAGATGTTTATTTTAAAATTGAATATATTCAAGTAATCACAGTAACTAAGGTTTAGTTTTTGAAATTTATATTAGAGCCCCTTGATTTCAGCTTGAGGGTGGGAAGTCCAGACTCTGTCTAGCCGACCTTTGGGGGATTCCCAATGCACCAGCAGCAACGACAGCGACTGGATACAACAATGACCTTTCGCACTTGCCGAGGCGTTGTCTCTTTTGTTGTTAGACGGGTCATAAAATCGAGACTCTGATCATCTGGCGATGGAAATGGAAATGGACATGGTGGGGATGACGCATTAATGCGGCACAGACGCTGCAGTTGCTCCAGGCCCCACTGCATGTTGCATGTTGAATACCGGAAAACGAAGCGAGAACTATTTTTGGAAGCGCTTTCTCCAGTTTTTTTTTTCCAGCACCACGCGCCGCTCTGTGCTATTTTTGTTAAAAATACTGAATGCAATCGCTTGACCCCATTTAAACTCAAACCTATGGGCGGCTATGCCTGCATTTTCCCCTTTTTTTCTCGAATTTCCCCCGTTTTTTTCACCGATTTCCCTTAATACAAACGTCTTTTATCAATTTTATGCGCAGGGTGCTTGATATTTCCATTAATTTTATTTATTTACGCCGCCTTCCCGCTGCTTCTGAGGGTGCTGAAAAAATTATAATTTATGTGGCAAGTGTGTGTATAGACCCCACTCTCTCCCCACCTGCCGCCCCTGGGGAATAAGCCAAGAAGTATGTACCATACATATATATCGCTCGGCTCGTTAAGGCCTTTTTGATATCCAATCTTACAAATCATATTTCTTTTCGATCGCAACAAGAACTGACGCAACCGTTTGACATCGCTCATAAAATCCGCGTGTGCGGTTCCCTGTCGATCATAAAATCATAACGAGCCGCAGGGGGGGATGGGTGGGTAGTGCCTGAGACCTGGAAAGGTGGGGGTTCCACGGGGGCGGAACATAGCACAGTCCATCAAAGTGTTTGTCGGGAAACGAGAAACTACATGAAAGTGGCGGGGGGAATTTTATCTGCCCAATAACCACAAGTTTTATGGGACCTCCGTTCCTTTTGTATCTGATTCTACAGAGATATAGGCCTATGTATTTCCCAACAGGGAACATTGGATTTCCCTTAAGAGGGGCTCTAGTTATGCCTCCCATTGGCCCACGGCCATCAAAAGACATAACCCTATGGGCAGTCGATGGTTAATTGACTAAAAATTAACTGAAACAAAAGGAATTTTGATGAAGAAGACTTTAAAAAATATTTAGCATAGGGTAATAGATGCAAAAGCTCTGAGAGAATATCTGATAAATATATAAAAGTGTATCTATCAGATATAAGTAATCTTCAAGGCTTAAAGTTCATGTGACTCCAAGTTTATATTCATTTCAGCAAGAGTAAATTAATGTATTCTTAGCTGGGAGATACTTTAACATTTCAAGAAGCGTTTTCCCCATATTAAAAAATCTCCGTCTTTAATGGTCGCATTTCCGTGAAATAAAACATTGCATTTGGCACTCGGCAAGACACACACCTCTAAAAGGAGGGCCTCGCCCAAAAGAGGTAATTAACATGTTTTTGGGCGGTTTTTAATGCAACATTTGGCGCTGGGCCCAATGACGAAGGGGGGGGAATATCGGAAAATCTTAGGCGACAAAACAGAGTGCCATGCATTTCACATTTCACATCCGGGTAATGTTTTTGTGTGCATTAATGAGTCGCGAGGCCTTCCGGACATTGTCTTCGTCTGGGAAATCAGGGCCAAGAAACGAGAGGACATTGCCTAATGGCCGAATTATGCAGAGAGAATCCGCTCTGCTCCGCCATTGTCTGAAGAAGATGGAGATGGAAATGTTTGGGAAAAGTCGGCTGAGTAAGAAAGGCGACTCACGTAGTCCCTCAAACCAATTGAATTTTGATGGCGGCCTCCATTTGCCATCCTCAATTTGCGGCACTTCCTTCTAAATAAACTGTTGTCTCTGACAATTTTGCGGCAGCTGTCCGACGCGGAATGATATCCGGAACCGGATTCAAAGGACAGTGGAAGCACAGCTGTGGTCATTAAAAAATATTACAATTGAAAAGGTTAAGGTTAAGGGGGTTTTTTTTAAAGAAAAATTATAATTAAATTCGTTGTTATCTCTTGGGAATTTTTATTTTTATTAAATAAAATATGGCATTGACTTTATTATTTAAAAACCATCTCCATATCTATCAATTTGGCCACAGCTGTAGGCCGTTACTGAGGCAGCTGGCCGCTCTGGGACAACTTAATCAAATCGGTCAGCGGATATGTCAGACGCTTTTTATTTCCAGCTCCACACTCCAGTCCCCAGTCCCAGTCCCCCATAAACTCCAATTGATATGCCCCGCATGATGTCTAGGCGCAAGAATCAAAATACGCATAAATCCCGGCTTGGCCGCCGCCACGTCACATATGTATCCTGCCACAGGACATAGGACAAAGGGCTCAACTCTGCTCTGCTGTGCTCGACTCCGTTGGCTTGGCTCCGTCAGGCTGATTGCAGCAATAATGAGCGGAAATCACAACAATGCAGAGCGGAAACCCTTCACTCCGGCACTGAGGGAAAATTGTTTCAGAATATAAAAACAAATGAGTAATAATTCATGGAATAGGGGATATTAAAATCAAGATTTTATTAATGAATTCATTATTAATTATGAAATATTTAAACTTGAAGAAACTTTGAAGCTTTTTCAAGAATTTAACTTCAAATTGGTGTAAGGATTGCCTTTAAGGAACATTTCATCAGACTTTGATCTTTTGTTCCTCAAAATAGTTTAAATTTCCTTATCTTGCAATATTTTTCCAAGTGTATCCTTTGCAATCCCTCTGCCCGAAGATTTTTCAGCTCGAAGTCAGACTCCCAGCGTTGTCCCTTCAAATCATCCGATATCGGGTCCTGGTCGCGTTGTCGCTGTCTCCTTCGCTTTCGTTGTCATCCTCGTTGTCACTCACAGGCTCCTTCTCCCTTTTGCATTTTCCTTTCTCCTCCTTCGTTGTCGTCTCGTGAGTTGTTCGCCATTCGCGAGCGTGCGAGAAATAAATACGAGTATGTAAATAGTTTGCCCAAAGGCACAGTGCCTACAAAAAGTCAAAGAATGGTATTAAAAATTTCTTAAATTATTTATTTTATATTTTATTTTATTATTTACAATTTATTTTAAAACCTTTTATTCGATTTTTGTTAATTTTGAAGTGAATGCAAGGACAAAGGTTCCAGAAATCTTATTTTGGCTCAATTTAATTACTAAAAATTAATATAAAATATATATAAACATAAAAAATATATATAGATTAAATATAATATTATAATAAATTAATTTTTAATTACAATAAGCATATATTTTTTATTTCAAATTATAATTAAAGAAATCAAAGATCTTTTACTACAAAAACTCTCTTTTAATAACAACTTAATTTGTTGGAAGTTGCTACTCTGTCCATTTTGCTCCACTGGCCAAGGCAATGTTTTGATGAGACGACCAAGTTGGTTGTGGAGCTTGGTGGGGGCCTGGTCGGGGTTTATTTTTAGGGGGGGGTGAGGCAGGGGCACTGGGCCTTTTGTTTAACGCTTTTGGGGCTGGCCACAGATTGTTGCAACTACCATACCATTGTTTATGGCCGGCGAATGCAGCTTCTTCGTCGTTCCCGATTTTCTTCCCGGCCAGAATTTCCCCGAGCTCCCCGCCACTTTTCCCGCCTTCCACCGGAAGTGTGCGTGGCTCACGAGCGGAGAACGTGTTGCTGCCGCCCAAAAAATTGTTGGCAGCCACAGAGATCTGCTCTCCGGGCTCTCTCTCTCTCTGTGGCCCTCTCTATGCTCTTGTGCTCCGTTGATTTTCCGCTCTCCGTCAGCTGTGGCCTGTGGCCATTTTCCGAATGCCTTTTCCCGTTTTCCCGGCCAGTGTCTGTTGCGTTGGCAAAGTGAACGCGCGCGCGTCGTTTCCTGCTCCCACTAATCCGAAGTCCAAAGTGTGTTCGCCCGATCTCTTGGCCAGAAATCTCGAAAATCCCACCAAGGAATATCACCTTTGCGTAGCTTCTCCGTAACCTTTCGTTTGTTTTTTTGACTGTGCGTGATCGATAGAAAAATGTGAGGTGCTGGGGTCACCTGAAAAAAGCTCGACCATGTCGGACACATGACCCGCGCTTGTCCCGCGCGACAAAACCGATAACGCTTAACGATTAAACCGATTTAAATCGATAACGCTGGCGAAGCGAGTGTAACTACAACAAGTGCCCAAACCTTTTTTTCTATATTTTCACAACACCCACGAAAAGATCATTGACTGCATTGTGCGGGATCACAACATATCGTAGGAAGCCACATGCCCGCAAAAATGTTATTTATGTATATAGATATGGGCATGGGCGTATATATAAACATATATGTATTTATATATATATATATATAGTATTGTAGGGGCTGTGTGCAGGCCACGGCTTCATCATAATTAACTTTTACAAAGTAAATAAACCAACTGCGAATTCGGGGGCCATGTGTTGTGCCCAAAAACCAAAAGCCAAAAAACCAAAATCAGAAAGCGAAATCAGAAAGCGATCCCGCACAAAATTTGTACAAATTAACATTTGCCAATATTAATGTATCTGTAATCTGGGTCTCCCATTTTCTATCTCCCATTTCCAAACTAAAAATCGATATTCTTTATAGAAAGTTTTTATTTTTATATGTTTATATCACGAATTTCTTGCTCCCTCACATCATTCGCACATTGTTGAAAATGAAATATTAAGTTTTGGGTGGATTTTTGTTTATTTTAGTTACTTTTGTTTTGTTGCTAAAAGTATTTACTCTGTGTTAATCAATGTGAAGTGAATGAAATTAAAAACAACTGATGGGGGGGGGGGCTTATTTTATTTAAATTTTTGAAACAAATACATTTAAATTTTAGCTAAATAATAGAAAAACGCTAACCATTACCTGGCATATACAAAATATAAGTTTAGACAAGCTTAAATATAATTTACAAAACTTTATTTTGTGCCTAGAAAGAAGCAAAGGAATTTCTAGAAAATATTTAAGAGCTTGGCTATTTGTTAATGGCCTATGATATTTCCTAAACTAAAATCTATGAAACTGTGGCAATAGTTTCTAAGTAATTCCCTCCAAATTTCCACAGATTTCTGAAATATTAAGAAATTAGCAAGTCCAAGTCAGCATATATCTAGGCATATAAAAAATATAAATTAAAGTAGGGCAGCCATAAGCCAGGGATTTTCATGTTTTCTCAACTAAACCTGCACTGGCTTAATAAACATAGAAATATTAATAATTATGAAATACTTGCCACATCATTTATGGGCAATGACACTGTTCAGATTTCTAAAGAAAGCAGAAGCATCATCTTCCCCTTATTGTCTTTGAAAATATTAAAATCAAATCGATTTCGTTTTCGATTCAAATTCAAATTCAATTTCAAATTGAAATTGAAATTCGAATTCTAATGCCGCAGACTTCAAAGTGATCTTTTGATCGGAGGGAATATGTTTTTGTTAGCTTTTTCTGCTGGCTGCATTCGAAAGTGAACTCAACTCGAGCCGATCGAGTGCTGTTAAATTTAACGACTACTATATGGCACTGTGTCCGAGCAGAAACAGATTTTCCCGTCGAGGAAAATCCCAATTAGTCACTTGCCTGATTCTTGGAATGCCGTGTCTCATTTTCATACTTTGTCCACGCCACAAATTCAAATCATAATTATATAGGCATGCGGTGGGAAAAACAAATGAAGAGTCTCGGGTTTTCCCAACCTACCGCCCCGGGTTCACCTTTTCCGTCCTCCCTCCAGATCGCTGGGCTATTATCTTTAGAGCATTTCTGGCATATTTCACAATGCCGAAGCAACGAAATATTTTCGTTGAAATGTCAAGTGCAGGAGGCAGGAAGCCCGCGGAGATTTTCTTGTGTTTTATAAACAAATCTGGGACTGAACTCTGCTGGATTACGAAATAGATTAACGATGCTCGCCTTGGTCCGATCACTGTGGCTGTGTCTCTATCCTCGATAGCTCCCTCCCCCTCCCGGGGGCAGCCTTCGCCTTTGACTTTGCGGGCCACGTGTGCGTATACGCAATTTTTTTCGCTTTGCAACGAATTTAGGCTTTTAGCTTTTCGATTTTCGCCTTTCGGCTTTTGGCTTTCGCTGTTGTTTTGATTTTATTATCGAGCAGCTCGGCGGGAAAGTTTGTTTATAAACATTGCAATTTTAAAATTTACAGTTCATTTGGAAACTGTTGTTCTTTTTCTTCTCTACGTCAGTCAGCATAAGTTTATTAACATATGCGAGGGGGCCCCGGGGGCGGCCATTTGATGCCACATTTTATTTATATGCTTGAAGCGTTTTTTATTTGTTTTGTTTTTTATTTTGTTCTCTATTTTTTTGTTGTTCTTGCGCAAAGCTTTGACCAGCATAGAAACTAAATATTCCTGAATCACTGAGTATAAAAATCTTCGATGAATTTTAAACTGAAAACAGAACAAAAGTAACTAGAAGTAAAGTTAGCTATGTGGGCCCTTGTGAAAATATAGAAAAATCTGCGCAAAAAGTGAACAATTTTCCCCAAAATCTGTAACAACATTATCAAATATAGTTGATTCTGAACACACATACAAAACAAAAACAGAACCAAAACCGAAAAACAAAAGACAACCAAACACATACCAAAATCAAAGCCAAAAACCAAGTTGCCAAATGTTAAACCAAGGGTTAGGGGATTAAGGAGAGCGGCTCAAAGGACCCAAAGATGCCCAGCTCTGTGAGAGACAGACCCAGAACGATAACGATAACGCCGCAAGCAGAGGAACTTGAGAGCCAGAGCAGGAATATCGATAGCCAGAAGCAATCGCGGTGCCGGATTCAATCCCGAATAGCCGATGCGCCGATGATGGGCCTGCCGCGCAAGAGAAAGCAGGACATCGGAAAGGAAATCGGAGCACAGTCGGTCGATAGATGCGCGATAGCCACTGATAGACTCTGATACTATCGATAACCAAAGCAAGCAATAACCAAAAAGCAAGGCAAAGCGAGACAGAATCATCGCCAATCTTGCCAGCTCGCTGACGACAAACCATGTTAGATATATTTCGTGGATTGAAAAACCTTGTAAAGGTCAGTCACGTTAAAACCGATTCGATAGTATTCCGCCTGCACTACTCAATAACTGTGATGATTCTGATGTCATTCTCGCTAATTATAACCACACGCCAGTACGTGGGCAATCCAATCGATTGCGTTCACACCAAGGATATTCCCGAAGATGTCCTCAACACATACTGCTGGATCCAGTCCACCTACACGCTCAAGAGCCTCTTTCTTAAGAAGCAGGGCGTGTCGGTGCCCTATCCGGGTATCGGTAACTCTGACGGCGATCCGGCTGACAAGAAGCACTACAAGTACTATCAGTGGGTGTGCTTTTGCCTCTTCTTTCAGGTGAGCCGCAAGCTAGGACGAATTCTGTCAGCTATCGGATACTTAGGATTTATTGAATTAATCGATCTTTAAGCGATATCTTGGGCATCGAGTCATGACGAGTATTAGTATTTATATTTATTATTATATTTTAAGTTTAAATAATTATCAATCGATCATATGCGATAACTCACCCCCTGCTGAGGTTACGCCTGCGCGGCATATCGAAATCGGCCATAGATCAGTTTATCGTTGTGCTCGGGGGCGTTGAATGATTTGATGGATTAAGTAATTAAGCGATTTCTTACTGGCCGAGCGTCCCATTGAGATACATCGCTCTCTATACATAGATACGTTTTGCTTTTCAATTTCCAAATATTTGCTCCACTTTTTTTTCTCGATATTTTGTTGTTTCTTTTTCTTTTCTTTTTTTCTTTTTCTTCTGCGGTTTTGGCCTTTTGTGAGCCAAATGAAAATGCTTAAGTATTTTGTGTGCGCTTTGCTTTGTTATTGTTGCTAGTGATTGGAGTGGCCTTGTATCTCAAAGATAGTTCAGGCTGTGACGTAGGCGATGCCAGAGCGAGATAGAGAGCGTGACAGAGGGGGAGGGAGATAGAGGCAGCGAGTGATTGATCGGCAATCGATGGGATCATAAAGTGAGCAGAGGCGCTAACGAAAATTTCACTTAGGAGTGGCTGGGAAAGTGGAAATGGAAAAGCTGTTACGCTGGGAGAAGGAATATTGTTGTTTTTTTAAAGGGAAAGATTACCAGTAATATCAGTTTTTCCAGGGTTAAATAATGAAATTATATTTCCCATATAATATTCCTTCGGGACTTGGCTCAGTTTGAACTAATATCTCTTTATTATTCCTGTAAATCTTTATGTACTTAGCACCTCCCTTAAGCCTCCACCCAACCTCTCTTTCCACCTGATTCCCATACCCAAAAACTGTCATCGCTAATTGCTGGCACCGCTTAAAGGAGATTGATTGTGTCATGGATGCTTTTTTCCCCAACCCCCTCCCCCTCCCTCATTTCGCGCTCCCCTTCGGCGATCGGTGACGTCGCCGCCCATATGGCGTATTTAGGTAAATATAGATCTCTGGTCTCTCATATATATAGATGCGTTGGTGCTCCGCAACGATTACACAATATATCTTCCCGCTAACAATGTACAAATATTAAATGTATATTTTTATCACACTTTGTCGGGCGGGGAGCGTTTCTCGGTTAGTGTCACAGAGCGATTATAGAGACGTTCTAGTCACCCAAATTCCTATAAATACATTTATCATGGTATTCTCCCTGCTTAATGACGCGTAGACGCGTTTCTATAATTTACACT